>NC_048897.1:45205755-45218804 GCF_011077185.1 Oxyura jamaicensis | reverse complement strand
TTTGCAGGAAAAAAAAAAAAAAAAAAAAAAAAAAAAAAAAAAAATCACGCTGACATCATTTTCCTTCTGGTTTCTTTCAAGAAAAATCCAAGTTGAGGAAATTTCTGAATTGCCTGAAATATCATTCTGAGGGCTTGGCCCAGCTCTACCAAAAGGAGTATTTTAGGTTAAGTATTGCGCTATAGTCTGCTCACCTACTGCAGCTGAGCAGCCTCCCGCATCCACAGGAGAAACAAAAAGGATTTCTGCTGCTCTACATCACAGAAATGCAACATGATATGAAATGTTTATAGGCCTGGATTTGAGAAATTTCGAACTTAAGCTTTCAGCAATGACATTAACTTGAAAAAAAAAAAATAAAATAGCCCTTTGGTATGTTTTTGCCATCCGTTTCAAGCCTGGGAAGCAGGCAGAGCAGAATGAGCTCTGCTCAAGGGATCTCAGGAACCTATGTCCAATATCAGCGCTGGCCCAGATCCTTGTGTGGCCCCAGGGCAGTCACACAAGGCCACAGCCACAAACGAAAGGGCTCGCGTGTGCTCCCGCTGACACCGAGAGCTTAGCTGAGCCCTGGTTTTAGGGGGTGATGAGGCACCTCACAGCTAGGAATTAGGTGGTCTCCAAGCCTGTCCACAGTTCTGATGCTGCTCTCTTTAGGTCACCTAAGTGTTGGCATTGCCAAAAGCAACAAGTTTGGCTAACTTTGGGGAGAAAACTACACAGCAAGCAGTCGGAAAGGGGGTTACAGCTTGTCAGGTTGAATTGTTCGAGTAGATAAAACCATATTTTCTGCTCTACATAAGTTCATCGGACAATACTAAGATGGCTGCCTCTGTGGCATTTCTCCCACATCCATGTGACACTCGCATTTCCTGCTAGGCGCAGCTACAAACCTTCACAACACGTCTGGGCAGTGCCGGGGACTTCATCCTAAAGCTGGGGAAACGAAGGGAGACATAGCCATAGCTGGGACAAGCCTCACCTCTGTTTGCTCCTTACCCCCAGCAGTGTTGTTCATATGTGTCCTTCGTGTGGCCACTGTGGAAGGAAAAACACACTTGCCAGGCTAAGAAATAGAGAATATGGGGAAAAATGCAATCACAAATCAAAGCTATGGTCAACAAAGAGCCCAGTACAGGCACCCTGTGTTAAGCCCAGAATTTAATTCAATACAACAGCAAAAAAAAAAAAAAAAAAAAAAAAAAAAGTGGGTGGGAGGTAGGGAAGAGGATAAGAGGCTGGCGTTCTGGCAGCATCTGCCTCTTCACAGGACAGCAGGTGCTGCCAAAATATTAGGCTCTCTCATCTGCTTTCCTCATTGCTTTTGTGATGGGGGGAATTAAATCCTACAGTTGCAAGTGAGTAAATGTGCTAAGGCTCCTTTGTGATAACTGGTGATTTTCTGGATCTCCTTTTTTGAACATGTCCTATCCCCAGATGCCCATTGTCCCTCCAAATCTCTTGCTGACTCCTGCACCTTAATTAGATCTTGCAGGTTCTGCTTCTGTGGTGCTCCCCCTGCTGCAGGTTTCATTTCCACTCCAAGTCTGTCTTTTCTTCAGGCTCCAGCCATAGTTCAGAGGTGCTCTGCTGTTCCCCACCACTGGTGGCTCACCTGAACTACCTTTTAATAGCGTTGTTGTAGCTGTTGCTGAGTCCTCTGTGAATGGCTGCTTCACTTCTGCCCCCATCGAGTGTTCTTGATGGCAAAGAGCGAGTATGAAACAGCAGCCCTGGGTTAAACCTGCAAAAGGAATTTGCACATCATGATACAGTGTAGAACGTAGGTACCTGGTTCACAAGGAGCAGGAAAAACTTAAGGGACTCACAGAAACACAGCACACAGCTGCGCTATGAATTTTCTAATGATTTTCTAATTTAAAGGACAAGGACCAAGGCAGAAGCCTTCCCTCTCCTGTATGACAGGGCTTTTCACTTGCCTAGAGTTGTGCTCTCGTTTGCTTGCTTTTGAGGTAGCCCCATAACTGTTTCCTACCTGGCTGCAGAGTTTCCTAGCATCAGCATGTTGTGCAATAAGTGGTTCTGAATGCACTCGGCTCTCCCTAGCAGCGTGGTAGGTGTGTTCTGAGCATGTTTAGTGAACCAAGGCCTGCAGGGCAAGAGATTTTGGAACTGAGAAGTCTCTGTCTGTAAGTCCAAACACACACAGGTAGGAGGTAGACAACCTCCGCTCTTGGCCAGGATGCCAGTACTCCCACTCTGGAGTATACCAGCACTAAAGGCATCTACAAAAGGACACTTACATTTTTTTAGGGTATGTCAGGTTCTGAGCTGCTAAGGTAGAGATTTGCTGGTTCACTAGGTTTAAAAGAGGCTCTAGAGAGGCTCCTCCTCCAGAGTAGGCAGAAGGTGATCACAGACACGGAGCACACTTGTGAAGAGGATGGAGAAGGCACTGTAGACAGAATTCTCTGTGGAAAGTCTGAATAAAAGGTGGTACACTGTGAGGAGGATATAGCTTAAAGCAACCCAGATCAGATGTTAGCCACAAAATTCCCCTGCCCTGCAAGTCGCCAGCTACTTCACAGGATCCTGTGATGGGGTTTGACGTTTGCTGTTCTGCTCCAGCCCTCAGCAAGGAGAGAAATTTGTCTGCCGGCTGAGAGCCCCTCTGGAAATGCAGGCAGCTTCCCCTCTGACTTCCTTTCCCTGGTTCCCTGCCCTGTGTTTTTTGGCAGCAGACGTGGCAACTTTGAAGCAAGCGGTGGGAATGAACTTTTAAAAGGTAGGCACACAGTCGCAGCCGCATTAGCAGCTGGCTATTTCAGAGAACTTATTAAAAGAGAGGGGCCTCAGCAGCAAGGGATACATTAACAGCTACAGGGTACTTACAGTGCGGAGAGAGCAGCCTGTTCTTTATTTATCAGCTGCCACGCTGGTAACTAGCTTTGGCAGAGTGGCAGACTAAGTCAGGAGTCTGGGGAACAAAAGAGGCAGATTTCTTTCTGCAGTGTTTAGATTCTGCATTTGCAGCCCATCTTGCTAAAGACACAAAGAGCAGAGAGAGATTATGGCTGTGATAATCTACACAGTGATGCAAGGTCTGGGGAGGCTGAATTCCAGTTCAGTGGGGGCAAGGGAGGCGACGCTGAAAGGTGTTTGGATAGCAAATGCAGTGACCAATTTTACTGCAAGCGCACAGGGCTAGAGCAAGACAATGAGCCATAAAGTAGTGACAGGTACTGGGGAAGGGATAGCACAGGAATAAGGACTCTTAACAGCTCTGGGTGCTTGGGGCACACCCAGCTTTTCTGAACCCATTCAGCATAGCTCCTAACATGATTATCATAGGCACATTTTCAAGCCAATGTTAGGTCAGGAGCACTCATTATATGGAGCTCTTTGGAAAATTGGCTCCTACTTTTTGGCAGTAATTGAAAGCTGAGCTCTTAGGAAAATGGGAGGTCTAAATGCTTGGATGACATTTCTCAACTTGGCTTACAAATAGGAGAACCTGTAAGTCACAAAGGCAATGCCATCAGCCTTCCTATAAGGACATAACCCTCAGACAGACTATTATTAAATCCGTTCTATTTCCTCCTAATGAGAACTCTAAAGACAAAGTTAGCAGAGTGACAGGCCACTAAAGCATTCAGATTCTAACATCCCCTGCTTTAATACACTGCTATATCTAAACAGAAACAGCTCTAATGTGCATGTAGGTAACCATATGTGTAGTGCATGCCTGCTCCTTTAAATGACAGTAAACGCAAGGCAGTTATCTCCATCAGATTTTATTATGTGACATAGGATGAACAATTACATACTGTGCAATAAGCTAAGTGAGGTTTTAATCGCTGCCGCATTTATGGATGGTTTATCTTGACCTTTCATAGCCTTAAAAACTAATAACTGAAGCAAAACGAAGTTTACCAGCTCCTCTCAGAAACTAGCCATGTGAGCATAATCAAATCCCAGGCATTAGTAAAGCCTGGATTCCTGAGCTGGTGAGGAACTGAGTCACCTCCTATGTCAGATGGGAGCACAGAAGCAATGTTTTTATGGTTAAGACCAAATCATTACCTGAAGTAAATTGCACAGGATTTTCAGCTTACATTGTCCACATTTACTTATAGGACAATCATAATTGGTGTGGTACCTCTAAGGAAGAATATTTATTTTAAGATATGCAATTTAACTAAGAGTAGTTATAATTGAAATAATGCTGGATTAGATAAATGATTTACTGAAAAGGGAGGTCTGTGTCTCACGCAGATACCAAATGGAAATATGCTGCTAGGCAAAGAGATTTGATGAGGTCCATGGGCAGGTTAGCAGCAGAGCTGTGAACAAAACCTAAAGTCTCACCTTTTTCTCCTCAGTCATTACACCACCATGCCTTTCTGGATGGGTGAATGAAATGCCAAAGTATGAGAGATAATATTTAATGCAATTTTCAAATTCACATTTTTCTCCTCATGCCCTGAAGACACACCGTTTTTGGGACTCTCATATAGAATTGCTCCATTCCAGAGACTTTGCAGTAAGAGTTGCCGTCCCTTCCCATATCCTTTGCATGCCATTGATTTACAGACTGTCATGCTTCCTGCAATCAAATTGTGCCCTGCAACCCCAATGAGTCCAGGAGGTAAAGTCCTGAAGAAGCAGTACCACTAAGGTAACTCTAATCAAATCTCTTCTTTTCACCATAGCCATGTTTGTAAACATAGGAATGCAAAGTTTCCCCATTTCAGCTTATTTCAGACGTGAAGGAAACAAGATACTCTGACTCTCTTTTTCCTTTTTCTGTCTCCAAGAGGGAAGGCACATTTGCAAAGCTTGCCTGCAGCAAGCCCTGTCTACCTGTGGTCTACTTCAGAAGCGTGGCTTTTCAAGGCCTCTCGTAGGCTGCCTCATTCCAGGCTTGGTGACAAAATTGCCTACAGCAACACTTACTTAGCCATTTTATTTGCCACCCTCAGCTGCAAATGCAAAGGAACAGACATGCCTCAGATTAGATTTGCCACAAACATTCAGAGAAGTTAATTGTTATGATCCGACCCACAAAAGAGAGAGAAAACGCACATATCCGATGAGTTTGCCGGCATCGCTCCTTGCAGCTGCACAGCTGTCCTTCACACATGAAAGAAGTGGGACCGGCTACCAAACATCTCTTTCAGTTTTTCCTTCTGTACAGCCACGTTCAGGTTTCTCCAAACCACAGCCCTGCATGACATTACAGCTGCCTGGGCCAGGTCCTCGGCAGTTGTAACCCAACCTGGCTCCCGGCTCCTGGATTTCAAACGCCTTTTCCACCCACTGGAGAATCCGTCTGCAAGTTGAAAGGACTTCCATCTCCTCCCTTCCCCGCCCGCCACACAAACATACACACGCACATCCACATACATGGTAAATGGAATGAGTCCAAAAAGTTTTTCTCAACTCTGGTAGCATTTTTTTTTTTTTAACTAACTTGGAAAGAAAACTTTGAATGCTTTCCAATGCAAGTGTTCCTGGGGCAAGAGGGCTGAATGTAAACAATAGCTAAGGCTTGGTTCTGCAAGAGCTTTTAACATGGAGTCCCAAGTCAAACAACCCTTCCTCCTCCTCTTCTTGGCCTCCTACAGCTAATGTGTACTGTACACACTTGTGCATCGCTCCATCAGACACTCCTCACGGCTGCCAGGTCAGTAAGTACATAACAGCTTCTGCCAGGGAAATAAAAAAGTGCTGGTCTGACATTTTTGATGATTTTCCCCCGATGAGTGGTGGGAAGATAGCCATTTTCCCTAGTTTGTGTGGTTTGCTGAGGAACAGGTAAGAGAAGCCAGAGAAGCATCTCCTCTTTGACTATGTGGATGTGCAACGTGCTGGGAAAACCAAAGAGAAAGGATCCTATCTTGCAGTAATTAGGGCAGGGGGGCGGGGGTGGAGGAGAGAGAAATAGAAACTTTGGTCTCTGTTTCATAGTTTCTCTGGGCCTTGAAGTGGTCAAATCAAAGAACTTCAGATTTTCAGAGTAGTACAATGGCAGCCCTCTCAGATCAAACATCATCATAGTGGGAGCAATCGCACGGTAGGATGCTGGGCAAAGGGGTAAAAAGATAACCAAGGCTTCTGTTTTCATTTGTTGGAGAAATTTAATCCCCAGAGTAGGATCTGATGAAGTCTCTCAGTTGTATAGACCTACCTTTACTCTGCAAATAGTGCAACTTTCCACTAGAGGAACTCCTGTTGGGCTGGGTGAGGTGAATATGCCATGAAGATTCCAGGCAAAGACCATGAACTTCAGCCACTCCATCACCTGCTGCAAATTCAGAGCATCTCTGAGCATTTAGCGAGCTCCATATGATGGCCTGATGACCATTCCCAATGCGAACCCGTACAGAGCCACCTTCTGAGGTCACACAGCTCTGGGGGCCGATATGATCCCATCCCAACATATGTACAGTGTTGAATAGATGGGGCCTCTCAATGCCCTTGCAAGACAAACCACAGTGAGACCATTAATTAGACATTATCTTTTAAACTAGTCTTCCCATTACAAATTTGTTGGGGATGGGCTATTGATGTATTTTAGATAACCATATTACCTGAGTATGTTCTGGGTAAATAAAACTCCTGCAAAATTAGTAGCTTTCATTTCATCGGTCTCTTGCCTCTTTTCCCCTTGCAAGGTTTTAGCACTTAATGGCATATAGGTTGCTGTAGTTGCAAAACTTTTGTTGATTTTTTTTTTAATTGGTTGATCAATTGGATTTGAAGGACCATAAACTCATAGAATCATTTAGGTTGGAAAGGACCTCTGAGATCATCTAGTCCAACCTTAAATGCAAGGCTGTTGGATTAAAAATGTGCTCATTTGACTAGATACAGCTGTGAAACACACTAATGATCCCCAAAGATTGGGGTGAATCCTAAATTCACATAAAAGTAACTCCACTTGCGGAAAAGAAGATGGCCTGTTGGAAACTCCAGCCATCTGCAAGGCTGGCTTTATATATGTCTGTTTCCTTTCTTCAATAATCAACACAAGGATTTCCAGATCCAGCAATTCAGCATCTTCTTGTAAAGTGTGCACCAAATTTGTAACATACCACAGTCTGACTTTATTAGATTAATTAAAGAAACCTATTAATTTCCAAGTAAACGAAGAATATTTTCAATCATTGCCTGTGAACCACTTAGCACATTAACTTGTCCCTCTGAAGTCATTTACTTAAGTGTGCCCTCAGTTTGCTTAATCCATAACTGGTCAATAGTATATTAATATTACAGTCTCATTTTGGATCTAAGCATGTCTGAGCCTATTAAACTGTCACCCTGGATTTACTTGCAGGGAAAAATTATCTGCATTCAGAGATAGAGGGAGAAAAGTATTAAAGTGAATCAAGCACTAATGAAATTAATCATAATCATTGTAAGTACTTTCAACTGCTATCACCCAGTGGGAGATGTTGTTACAGGAGAGTCTTCCTGCTCTATTGTTTTTATGGCTGAGCTGTGGAGCATACTTAAGCTTTGTTTGTTCCAAAGAGACCGATAACGCTATTGTGATTCTTTGGAATCGTTCCTTTTTTTTTTTTTTTTTTTTTACAGAGAATCAACCTTAGAGACAACCTTGAAATACAAGCCACTTCATGCAAAGCTTGTTCTACTGAACTAGTTTAATGTAGGTCAGACCTACTGTAGTTTGTGTTATAATTCATTCAAACTGTGAGACTCCATCTCTTGCTGTTTACTTTTACTGCGCTGCTTGTGAACCTAATATATATAATTTACGGGGGCAGGACAATAGGAAAGAGCAAGTCAGGAGAAAAATGATCTATTTCCCTGCAGTGTAAGATACATTTAGATACAAGGTGCCAGATCCTGAGCTGAGTAAATCAGAATAGGTATGTTAAAGCCAATAAAGCTATGCTGATTTATAATAGTGCTGTAGTTATTCTTTGCAGCACTATCCTTAATTCATGCAAAAAATTAATAATCCTTTAATAATACTTGAATTTTAAAAATGCTTTTTTTCTACTCTTACAAATGCTGGAGTCTGTAGTGACAAGACACTAATCCGTATCCTGATTAATACTTCATGAAACTTTTGAAGGGTTCCCCCGTATTTCTTCTTTGAATTCCTCAGTTGTCTAGAAACTCTGGTGTTGTATGGATTAAACAGTTGACAGAAACCTCTGATGAAGAGAAACATGACAATGGGGTAGACAAAAAATAGTAGCAGATCAAAAGCAGTTATCTCTAAAAACAAATTCTGTGCTATCCACAATTAAGCATAATTTGACATTTTAAAAATATTTGATCAGTGTTTTGGCTTACAGAACTGCTTAAGGGGCACTGTGATGTGTAAATTAAATTCAAATGAAGGTTAAATATAGTTCTTTGGGAAAGACTGCACGGTTTAAATTACCTAATTATTTGGACAAAATCTGTTCTCCTGTAATTAAATGTATACAAAAGAATGTGTCTTTTTACTAAGTACATTTGGAGAGGAGATGTTTATCAGCAAATGGTTACTTCTTCCTGAAGATTGTAGAGATACTGTCATCACTCAGAACCATGTAAGGAGTGAAGTTAGTTTATACATTTATCAGAGCTCTGCTGAGGTTGGATGGAAGTGAGACGGAGCACTCCTGTATTTTCCTGTATGCAGCCCTCCTGCAGCTTCTGCAAAGCCCTTTAACACATGCTTTGCTTTAAGGCTCTTGCTTGCATTCATACCTATGCAGGAAAGCATGTGCCAGTGCAGTGTGTCCGATGTGAAAAGAGCCGATCATTCATCTGATTCATGTCTGCTACGATGCAGGATTGCTCCTTGCAGCACCCGGGACCAGATTTCTGCCTTGCATCCAGCTCAGCCCCTCTCAGCCCGCAAGGATTCCCAGGCTTCAAAAGGACGACTGCTGGAGTGAGTTACGGCCCTGTGTGAGTAAGAGGATGAGAGTCTGGCTCACTGGGGTTTGTTTAGTCTATTTTTAAATGTGTTGAGTGAAGGAATTTCAACATCTTTCTGAGGGAGACTCCTCCTGAGCCTAGCAGATGTCAACAGCAGGATACCTCTTCCATGGTATTTTACATAAACTTTCTCTTCGTCTTGTCCATTTCTCTTCGTTATGTTCTCTTTTACTTTACTGCATCTCCACCTATATTCACACCCTTCAGTTTTCTGCTTCTTTCTACAGAGCCCACAAACTGTAGCTTTTTCATTCAATCTTTGGTATCACTCCATCTGGCTCCTTTCTGGTTTAGGAGGGCACCCTTTTCACCCGTTTCTGCCTCACTCCAATTTGCCAACTCAGTTCAAATCTGTTGTGTGTGGATGACAGACAGAAATGTCAGCCCAGCTTAGAGCTCTATGCCATCAATTTAATATGGCAATGCAGGCATAATGCACTTAGATTGCTCGATTCTTGCTCATAAACCAAAGTCTTGCTCTCCAAAGCAAAGGAATTTAAGTCTGCATGGTGTGCCTAAGCTTTACAACGCCATTCACTGCAGGAGATGCATGACACAGAACAGAGGATGCTAAGAGAAAATAATAGGTAAGGTTGTAGTACTTAAATTCACAAATATCCAATATATACCTGGAACAAAGCAAGTATCTGTAGTTTCCCAGGCTGGAAGAAAAGCATGGCTTTGCATGTCTGGTCCCCAGCTGTACTGTCTGTCATAATTGCACTGCAAAAGAAATTGCATGTTCATTAGAAGAAGCGCACTGGTGCACAAAACTTGTCTGGTGGACCCGGACCATCTGAACTGCATCTGGGAGGAATTGTTTGGGTTTCAGACATGTCAAGGAGGGATTTTCAGTGTGAGTGGGAAGTTAAAGGCAGCTTATCAAACTGTCCCACAAGTTATTTTACAGTCCACTCTCTTTATTCAAATTAATTCTGCAGAACATGCGATTACTTAAAGCAAAAGGAAAAGAAAAAGAGAAGGGAAAAAAGAAAAAAAAAAAGAAATAGAAAAGAAATAGATTTATTGCTAATAGTCATAAAGGGAAACCATAAATCTACTGGGGCTGTGCAGTGAGTCTCATAGTGAGTAAGAACACATGTAATCAATATGAATGTATTCATTTTTATTTTCTCTCAGCCACAATCAATATGCATGGTATCTCACTGCTGAGTAGGAAGGCACAGCTTTTGCCCCAGTGAGTTTACAATAATTCAGCAAAACTCCCGCTGAGTTTTGATTGAATAATAAGTCTGACTCTAGCTAGACAAAAACCAGAGGTGGGCAGGCAATATGCCGACAGGGAGCAAAACTGGGAGCCAGCACTTCTGGGGAAGAGCCGGGTGCAGGAAGGCAAAGGGAGAGCGCTGAGGAGCGGCTGCGAAGAACAAAGAGAGAAGTGCTGCCGTAGTTTCTGTGGATGGTGGAAAAGCTCCCTTTTGCAGAGCAGAAGGAAGCTGTCCCCAGCCATTGCTGCAATCTGAGAAAAAAAAAAAAAAAAAAAAAAAAAAGATTCAAAGGTGACCTTTGCAGCACTGTGGGAAGGAGTTGCTGTCATGCCAGGAGCTGACCTCTGCAGAGCTTCAGCCTCCACGTGACTCCTCCAAATATTCCTTTACCGTGTCATTATTAAATGTGCCCATAACGTCCCATGGTTGCGTGTACCCAAAGGGCATCAAATGGCACTGATGGAGCTGCCAACAGCCAGGAGGAGGTTCAGCCCCCAGGGATGCCTCAAAGACAGCTGGCTCCTGCAGCTGGTCCCCAGGGAAACATCTCCATGAGCGGGCCCGCACAAACGGGGCCAAGCCACTCCGCTCCCTGCCACCAACCCTGCTGAGCAAGCAGCCTGTTGCACTCTCCACTGGCTTTTAATTTGCAAATAGCCTTAAAGCATTGCAGAAAACAGCATGGGATTTTTTTTTTTTAAAAAACGATGGTAACAAAGCCTTGGATGTCTGCATGCCTGTAATGTAATTGCTGAACAGCCAAAGAGTACACAAAGTGTCACACAGAAACAAGTAAAGGGGTCATCCTGACCAGAGCAGAGAAGGAAATCAGAAAGAAATATTCATATTCATTGAATGTAGCTTCTGTACTATCGTGCTTGGACACTGAACCTACCTGGGGCACTAACAATAATCCAGACAAATAACCAAAGCTGTTTAATGTGCTCCTGAGCTTACCTGCCAGAGCATGGGCTGTGTCCTTCTGTCCGCTGCAAGCAGGCAGCCTGCAAACCAATCAAAGGGCATTCAGGTATCCAACTTTCACTGGCATTCAAGAGAGCTGGCCATTTAGCTGCACTTTACCCTTTGAAGACACACACTCAAGCTCACACTGTTCTGTGTACAAAGCAAGTTTCTCAATGGTCCACTCTCTTTTCCTGTGAGAAGTCCCAGAAAAATCCCCCTGGATGAGCTCTCCAGTCTAATGTCTGTGCACTGCTTACCTATTCACTTCCAAGTCTGGTGATACTCCAGGTACTCCACTGTGTCCTGTCACACCTTCAGTTTGTTAGCCTCCTAATGAAAAGACCTAATTCCTTCTCTGTGGACATTTGACTGGTGGGGAGGCTTGGCTAATGGTGCTGTGCAAATGAAGAAGACAGTTATTACTGTGATTATGAGTGTTACATTAATAATAACCAGGAACTGTGGTCAGGTATTTCAGATATACAGGAAATGAGAGAAAACACCTAATTTAAAAGCAGGTTAAAGAAACAACTGCTTTTCACGAACTAAAGAGAGAGATTTGCATGTGAAACAGAACATGTTGAGCTCTGAGAAAAAATAGCGATTAGCATTAACTCCAATTTAAAACTGATTTAATTTTGCCATGCATTTTAGCCCAAAGAACATTGGGTTCCTGGAGGCTCATGAATTGCTCATGGGAATACGTGCAGGAAGAATGTTGAGCTCATACATTTGGTGTCCACATCCAGTGAGAACTACGCTACCCTGAACTGAGTGGAGGATTCAAGGAGAGAGTTCCTTTCCTGTGCCGGAGAGGCCAATGACTAAGGGTATAAGTAAAAGGCAAGTTAAGGATGCCTGCCTTCTCACAGGTTTTGGCAGTCAGGTTTTCATCTCCTTGAAAGAGCTGCAGACACAGTTAGACTAATTTGTTGATGGTCCCATTAAAGGATCTGTCCCGTATGACCCTGTCTCACCTGTTTCGTTTGTCTATCTGTACTTTTGACCGTCCCTCAATGTCCAATTGCAGTGAGGTCCCCATTTTAACCATGTGATGCATGTAACAAAAATCAAACTCCCTTTTGCCTTTTTTAAGGATGATCATTTCAGTGAGCAGCCCCAGTATTTGTGTTAAAAGAAACAGTTTCCTGTTTCTTTTTTTTTTTGAATATTTTTTATTCACTTTCTCAAAGCTACTTATGTTACTGCAGACCTCAAGCATCTCCCCTCTCCCATTTTCAAGCCTCAAGACTGAGGACTACTAAGATCAGTCACATTATTACCATCCAACTGACACTGGAGCTAGCAGATGACTTGCAGAAGGACAAGGAGAGCCAAGCCACACTTCCAGCCAGAGGCCAAATTAATGGGCTGCTCAACTTCCTTCACTCTTGAGCTATGGTGTACCTGAGCAGCAGGGCCAGATGCAGCCATATTTCATACAGAGGAGTAAGGGAAAAAGCAGTACCGTAAGTCCCACCTGTAGTCCTGGGTACAGTTCTCCATGGCAGAGATACCAGCATAGCTGCCAGGTAGAGTTATGTCCAATTTCACTGGACAAGGAGGGCTTTGGATGGTAGTGATGCAGTTATCTCCTCACAAGTGAGCTGCAGACCACAAGTGTTTAAAATGTGACATGGCAAATACTTTTCAAATAGCAATCTGTTCACAACAGCTTGCTTGCAAAGTAAGAGGCAGTGTCTTTCTCCAGTGAATGATTCCTTTTAAGTCATGCACCAAGCCCCAAGCCAGAAAAAAAAAAAAAAAAAGGAAAAATGAAAAAGAAAAAGAAAAAAAAGGAAAAAGAAAAGGAAAAAGAAAAGAAAAGAAAAAAAATAGAAAAAGGAAAAGGAAAAGGAAAAGGAAAAGGAAAAGGAAAAGGAAAAGAAAAAGAAAAAGAAAAAGAAAAAGAAAAAGAAAAAGAAAAAG
>NC_048897.1:45083743-45205745 GCF_011077185.1 Oxyura jamaicensis | reverse complement strand
GAAAAAGAAAAAGAAAAAGAAAAAGAAAAAGAAAAAGAAAAAGAAAAGAGCTCACTTATGTCATGGAAGACTCCCTACCAGCTGTAAGGGGCTATGTGTCAAGTCCTTGCCAAATAGCAAGCTAATGCAATCACTGCATATTAGGGACCATTCCAGACTACTCCATTCCTTCAAATCCCCAACACACCAAAAAGATGCAAGTCAGAGAAATGTTGCTATGTCCAAATTGAAGATGGATGGGGAAAAAATGCAACAGCAAATATGTCAAATCAACCATTTATTGTATTGACCTGTTTATTGTTTTTAGTTCTGATGCTTATCCCAAAACCTCATTGCAATCTATCTATACCCTAAACACTGTCTGACATATTTTTCCAGAAAAAAACAGGAAGTTCATTAGCTTTCTGTAGAAGATACAAATCTGCAGCTCAACATAAACTTCAAGAAAACATACTTGATTTCCTGTCCTGGAAGGTAATTTTTGCAAAACTAATAGCGGAGTAGTTGATACATCTTCAAGACTGTTTTTTGCTCACAGTCTGTGCATGGGACACCCCAAATATCTGAATGTAGCTCTACTTCATCTCTTCTGCAAAGCCTCGGAGGAAAGAAATACAGGAAGTGGTGGAAAAGGAAGATAAAATTATATAGAGTAGCAAGAAAAGCATAGGAATTATTTCAATTAAGCAGGCAAATTTAATAAAAATAAAAACTTAGTGTAATTTCTTCATATTTTTATAGTTGGATGAAGTTTTAACAGCGGCAATTCGGCGCTTGTACAAAAGCATCTGCACAAACAGCTGCATTTCCCTTGTGTAAAACATGCTGCATGCAGCAGTGAATTTGCTTGAACTTGCTTTCACAGGCAGCCTGTTCTAACAAAGGAATGGTTAATGATTTCTGCTAAATAATGGAAAGCTTCAGAAACGCGGCAGTGTAGGATGTGCTCTTCTCTCCCTTTGTCTAGAAGCACATCTGAAACCTTGCACAACCTCCAGTCTCATCTTGGGGGAGTGTAATGGCCAGGTCATGAAGAGAAACCTTTATTTATTTTGCATAGATGTGGAGTAGACCACATGGATTATCTTTTTATTCATGTTTATTCTTCTCTGAGTATTTGTGTTTTAAAAAAATAAAAATATGCCTATCAAAAAGATTTACATGTAATCATCTTGATGCTCATCTTGAAACTGATGCTGGGTGGCATACCAGTGTGTTCAATTTAAAAGTTTCTACATAGGTCAGCACCCAGTAAGAGCTCCTAACTGAAAAACATGTACATTATTCAGTTTCTCTGTTTCTCTATTTTTTCCTTTCTTCCTTTTTTCCTTTCATTCTTTTTTATTATTATTTCCTTCTGCAGAGAAAAGGTGGAACATTTCTGGACTTGATTAAGACCAGTTGGTGGAGATTTATTGGAAAGTGTTGCCCTGTGGTTATGGTATTAACCTCTTAGATCACAGCAAGTACCTTTTGAAGTTGGCTGGGGGCTGGAGGAAAGTTCTTCAGTGAGGGACCTACCACACCTGCCTCCTTCCACAGTGGAACTGTAGGGGGAGAAGGAAAGTGGAAAGGTCACTCTGTTCTGCCTGCCACATCATGCAATACATATTAAGCAGTCATGATTATTGAATGCAAAGAAATAAATAATAAAGAGCTCTTACAAGCCTTACAGCTTGTATGTATCTTGTCAGACAATTAAAGAAAAGCAAGTTTAGGATGCATGATTTTGCCAAATGAAATTTCACTCATTTCCTTTCTAACTGGGTTGCAAACAAACTGAAATGATTTAGGACGTTATCTGCCCTTACTTTCCTTCTGACTCCTCCTGACCCCTTCCAGCATCCCAGTAGCCCTGTTCCTAGAACCACACTGCCAGGTCCCCCACCAGCAGCAACTGGTTTTTGTCCCTCCTGGCTGGTGCACACAGAGCATCAGCAGTTTCACAGTGGGAGTGTGCAGCAGTGCCACTTCTGCTGGAAGGGGACGTGAAAGCAAGCCCTCTCTGTCCCACCAGCCAGGTGAAGGGGGACTTGCACAAGTTGTCCCACAAGGGAAAACCTGGCTGCTGCCACTGGAACTGAAAGAGCACATTAAGCCTGTGGCATTTCAATTTCCCTGATTAAATTTCCCTATTAAAACAAAAAGAGAAAGAAAAAGAGGTTGGGATCAGACCATGGACTTCATCCCAGAGGGCACATTCTTTCTAGGCAAGGAGCAAGAAGACCTGCAGCTTTACTTTTACCATCATTAGGACAAGGGCAAATTGACAAAATTCACATCTTTGTTCAGTTTCAGGCAATGAATGTGCAATAAGATGCATGTTTAATTGACAAATCGTCTAATTCTATTACTTTTAATGCTGGAACAAATAATCAAAGAAACTATTTGTAAGCATCTAGAAGATAACAAGGAGATGAGTTAGAGCCAGCATGGATTTGTCAAGAACAAATTGTGTCACACTAATGTAATTTCCTTCCCCCACAGGGTAATAGACCTTGTGGACATGGAAGAAGCAGTAGGTGTCATATATCTTGACCCTAGTAAGGTTTCTGACACTGTCTCATATAACATTCTGATAAATAAGAGAAGAAAATGTGGACTAGGGGAAACTACTAAAGAGTGAGTACAAAACTGGTTAGAAAGCCATACTGGAGAAAATAATTACCAATGGTTCGCTGTCAAAGGCTGCATCAAGTGGACTCCACAGAGGTCTCTCCTGGCCTGATACTATTCATTGGTAGTGAACTGGATGATAGAAGAGAACATGGTGTTATTACATTGCACATTGCTGGGAAGGGTTCCACATCTGCTGCAGAACAGGACAAGCACTGCAGAGGGTCTTGATTGTTCTGAAATAGTCTCAAAAAATAGGATTCAAGTCAAGCAAGCCAGCAATAGTTTGTTATGTAAATTAAGAATAATTGGCTTGGTACCTCTTTGTAGGTAAAGATCTGGGTGCTACAGTGGGTCAAAAGATGAGCACGGAGATATAAGAAAAATATAAGTTTTTCCTTTACTCAATACCTGCAAGACCTCAAGGTATTATATCCAGACTAAATTTTGCACAACTAACTCTAAGGAACATGTAGGTCAATGAGGTCCAAAGGAGAACAACGCGAATGACCAGAAATCTGGACATTTATGAAAAGAGGTAGATTTGCACAGTCCAGAGAGAAGGGAAGAAAGAAAAAGAAAGAAAGAAAGAAAGAAAGAAAGAAAGAAAGAAAGAAAGAAAAAAGAAAGAAACTAATGTAAAACACAACAGTGATCTATTTGAATTTGTAAATGATTGTTTTAAAGAGACTACAAAGAGACAGTAGTCTCTTCTCTGTAACCTTGGTACACAGGACAAGAAAGGTTTTATAATTCAGCAAGACTGTTCTAGGTTAGGAAAAACTTTCCAGCATGATAGAGAGTTGAACAATCAAACAGACTCCTTTGGGATGCAGTGGAGGAGATATCACTGAAAGAAGATACATGTACAACTTGATGTTGTCCTGCGGTGGGGAATGGACTAGGTGACCTCCCAATCCACTTTTCTATAATCCCATGAATTCTGTGAACACTACAATCCATCTATGTTTAATAAATTAAACTCTAAAGGAGAAAAATAATCTCCTAGACCCAGAGCTAGGCCTGAAAACACTAAACATGTTGTAGTAATAGGCCATAAATTTTCTTCCATTCCCTAAGGAGATTTTATAGCCACAAAGACTAACATACCAGAAGCCTCCTCTAATAGTTAAGTAACTCCAGCACACTGGCAGGTTCTTTGATTCATATTCTGAAAGAAGTAGTTTATGTTTATAGAAACAAATTGGTTGCATCAGAAATACAGGTTAGGTCAATCTTCTGAGCTCTATATGTCTCCAAAATGTCTCTTTGTAAATCGTCATGTGTCTCGAACAGCAAACGCACAACTCCAGACCATTATTAAAGGGCACTTTGAATTATTTTCATCCTATTCCAACACTCACTGCTTCCCACTATAACATTCAAATACCCTACCACCAGAACGAAGACGAGCATAAAGCAGACATGATGCAGTACAGCCTCAGCAGCTAATCGGAAAACAGTACAGAACTGTACCTTTCTTCAGTGTCAGGCATCCATATTTTATAAAAAGCAGAAAGCACTTCATCTGTTAGTCAATGGAAGGGACCCTGAGAGGTTTCCTTTTGGCATCATGAGTACAACAGATAGAAACTTTCTAATTAAAATCTTCCCAAGAACGTGTGGTTTCACAGAAAGGAGTGATTATTGCTGTAAAACATTATTCCAGTAAAGCAACCAAGTTATCAACGAACGTGCTAATTTTCCTTTTGCATCTCCAGGCAGATTCCACAATCCAGTTTCAGGTAAATGCCTAGGTTTTATTCTTTTTCACTTGGGCTCACTATGAGGTTACGGGGGAATGAGCCCTCTTTTGCTCGTTTTGATGTGCAAAACCTGACAGAGGGAAAACAGAAGCCACCAACCACTTCTTGTCGGGAGTAAAAACTAAACAATTCACTCAATGAGATAGAGTTTAAGAGAAAAAAAAAGGTCAGAATGAACCTCCTTTGTAAAATCCTGCCCCTTTGTAAAATCCTGCCCCTCAGAAGCTCATGGGGTTCATACAAGCTGCATTTGTTCAGAGCAGTCCCAAGAGGACAATGCAAGTCCTGTTTTACTACCACGAGATATGAGGTGGTATCAAATAATGAACCCAAGCATTTCCTTTCTGAACTCAGCCCAAAGCACTTTTAAAGTTTTAAAGTTTTCTAATATAAAATAATATACCGTGAAGTGGAAATCTTTCTGATATTTTGTCATTTTAAGCTGTGGTAATATATTTTCCTTTGGAAAACATAACACTGTGCTCATTGTGTGCTTTTTGTTTTCTGTTTAATCTGCGATGCATATCTGAATGGAATTTTTGCCTATAATTCTATAAAATTTACTCTGAAGTGCTGCTTATGCTCTACTGATCACAACTCTGTTTTAAGGATTGGCTCTTATTTTTTAATCTTCTTTTCACTGCCCTTTTGCTGTATTAGAATATGAGGAGTAAGAGGGAAGGAATTTTTGTGCATTTAACACTTTGCTTCCCTTTTATTTTTGTCTAGGGCTATGAGGCACTTGCTACCTCACATGAACAAGCAGGAAATTATACCACTGAAATGACGGACTTGTGTAAATCTGATAGATACACACACTTACAGATAATTTTGTTTTACAAAAATTTCAAGAGTTATCTGCTATGTTTCAGCTGTGACAGTTATGGCAAATGTTATAAAAGGAGGAGGCTAGATCTTCAGCTGGTGTAAATCTACCTAACTGAAATCTTGAGTTACGGTTTACATACCTGTATGTCAGGCCAGACTTAATGATGGTGCTAAGACCATAACCTCTGGCCATTGCCCTCTAACAGCTGCTGCTTCTAATGAGCTTATCAAAATGACATTGATTGACGAAGCCCCACATCATTTCATTCAGCTTCTGCAGGAAATGGCTTGATTTGTTTTCCGTCCAAATGAAGCCTACAATCTCGTCGGGACCATAAACCGAAAAGTATGACAATTACACCAAGGCTAAATTTGACCCTGCACTTACAATCACTTAGCAGCTTCCCAGGTGCAAAAGTATAGGATTTCATTAGCTGCTAAGAAGATGGTGTTCCCTGTGGAAGTTTAACTGTTTACACAGTCTGTTGAAGCTGCCTCAACTGGGGACACTTTAAAAGCTCAGAAATCATAGGAAATGCCCTGCTTCATCCATCTTGAAAAGGTAAACCTTTAACCATCTCAGGCAGAAAAGTGATGTTCAAAGATGCCACAGAAGAAGGGATTGGCATGGACTTTGAGCTCCTTTGTATCTAAACCCAGAGCCCTTGTGATGTGCTGAGAAAGTGAAGTAAGACTGGGCACTAACACGAAAGGTGACTGAGGTAAGGATAGGTTGGGGAAAGTAATCTATGGAAGAGGTGTGAGCTTAAAGTGGGGCATTTTGTGGGCAGAGTTAATGCCTGGAAGCTCCTCACTGCTCCATACATGGGACGAGAGCAAAACAGATGTCTGAAGTCCCCTGCCAGAAATAAACGGAGGACATCTGAAGTCCCTCTGCCTTTGAAGTAAACATGGCTTTAAACATGAATACATAAAACAGAGCACAGCTATTTATAGGAAATCAAATGTAAATGAAAAGGGACTGGACCTCTGTGAAACAGCAAGAAAACAAAGAACACAAAGCAAACAAACATGAATGTAAGGAAAACACAGTCAGCATTTGTAAAATGGTCATTAACCATGCTGTGTACTTCTGAACGCCCTTCATTTGCTAGCCTCAGTCTGCAAACATTAGGATTTGCCTGCAGAGACATTGTGGTGGCATACAATTTATTTGTTCTGCTGCCACTTCTGTCTCTGATTATCCCTTTGCTGTGTGAAGGGAAACTCTATGGCTGTAGTGTGGTGTAATGTGTGTGTATGCAGAACGAAACAAGGACTGTCCCAGAGCATGCCCATTCATAAGCAAATGGGCTCTACCTGTGCAAAGTACAGAAGGCACATCCACAACACAACACTGCAACACAGCACCAACCCCACAAGCTGACTAACGACAAACTCCAGCTACCAACCACCACACCAGCACCAAATCCTGCCTCACACAGGTTTTCCTAGAGACCATCCCTCATGAGCATCCATCGAGCTGCCTGGGGAATCTGGGAAGATCTGCCCCAAACCCTCCTGCTGGGAGCTGCCAAGTTCTGCAAAGCTCTACGTCCTGTGTTTGGGTTTTTTCAAAAAGTCTGGGCTCTGTGCCTAATGCTGTGGCTCTGAGATGGTGGGGAGCTCTCCCTGCCTTCAGTTCCCCACTTGTGCAGAGACACTATATTTATTACCTCCTGAGCATTAGGAGCTACTGAGAGGATTACTGGTACATAACTGCACTGGAAAAGAACAATTCCAAGCGAGACCAGAAGGAAAGCCTTATTTTATTTGTGTTGGCAGTTTTTTTTATTATTATTATTTTTTATTTTTTTTCCTCTTTTTGTGCCTATGAGAAGGGCTCAGGTATCCTGTTTTTTGTAAAAAGCAGTTTGAAGAAATCAAGTATTGGTATCATGGTATAGTCAATCCCAACAGGTCACAAAAGCCTTGTCACTTTACATTACATACCCTGATGACACAGAGACTGAAAGATCCGTATCTAAATGGTTTCATGGGTGGTAAGAGGGTCACACTTGAAAGTAGTTCCTCTCCCTGCAAGGCAGCAGGTTCTCCCAGGAGATAATCAGGATTTTCTTCCTCAAACAGTCAGCAGATCACTCTGGTTAACAGCCCAACACACACAGGAAAATAAACAGGGACACATTTTTCAGATTTGATCACTGTGAGAGATCAGGAAAAAATCAGAGGAGTTAGGAGACTGGATGCACAGGAACCTATGTTCTGATATTACTATTTTGCCACTACCTTTATATTTGTGCTTCCTCTCCAACAGTGATGGATTCATTACGCTGTACCACCTGCTTTAGGCATTCTGCAGCTGCCACAGCAGAAAATGGACAGATATTACATTGTCACAGAACTTACCCAGCTATTGCTTACTGCTTCCTTCCTACAAAGGGGAAGACGATAGACTTGTTTCCCCCAGCACATATCTTACATTGAGATGGTGCTTTGTTAATAAGCCAAACCCAGTATTTTAACAACTGCAAGGTGAAGGGTTGAAGCAGTAATATGCCTTAGGGTCATATGGCACACGGTCATATTTTAATTACCACTGCCTGAGGCTATCTCCACAGGTATGTTTCCTTCTTGCATAAAACATGAAGCCGGGAGTGATTTCAAAACACCCTGTCAAATAGTCTGTGACTCCAACAGGATGTACACAGTATTAGACTTTAATCCAAGGGCAAATTTTATTTCAGTATTTTATCTTGGAGGCTCAGAGGGGCAAGAGAAAGAAACATTTGTCTGTTGGTAAACTAATAATGTTTAGCAACACAAGGTGTATCGTAAGTTCTAGAGATCTTTCATTTCCTTAATAAATATCCAAGCATAGCAAGCTCTCAACACCAATATCCTTTCAATAAAAGGTAACCTTATATGGTCACTACATGATACATGATTTATAAGATGTCATGTTAAAGTAAACTCAAACTCACCAAACACACTGAAGGAAGGAAATGGTTGTCTGGCTCCATATGGTGTTTTCATGTTTCTATTAAAACCAGACTATTCAAACGCTGTGGATACCGACACAGGTTTTAGCTCTAAAGGAAGGATAAAGAGAGTCTTATCCATACCATCTGTATCAATAGCATAAAACTTGCTGGCAGCACATGAATGTGGTTAAAACACTTAGGGTCACCTTACTGATGGGGATTAAAAAGACATTGCTCCCGCAGACTAGTTTTACACAAAGAGCTATCCTGAAAGTGGAAACCCTTTGCTAGTCAAATATTAAAATAATAATAATAAATAAAAAATAAAAAAAATAGGGACAGTTAAACTCTTCTGAGACAACCTCCTTAGGATAAAGCATTACAGAAACTGAAGCCTAATCTTTGTTAGCATACCTGACACTTAAATTCAGGGTCCAGATTTTTGTGAAGTCATGCTCTCAGCTATTTGGACTACAGATATTGTACTGCTTTTGTAAACATCTTCAATCTACAAAGTTATCATATTAAATAAATAAAAGGTTGCTTATTTATTATGGATGACCAAAAAAAAAAAAAATCTAGGGCACTGAAATAGTTTTTTGTTTTTGTTTTTTTTTTTTTTTTTTCCATGGCTGTTCCCTCTATTCTCATTCCCTGGTGGATCCTACAAGGCATGCTCTTGCAACAGGCCACTTCTGGGACTCCCAGGCTCAGCTTCTGCCAGTCTCCTCCCAGAAATCAGAAGAAGAAACCTTATGTAAATGGAGGAGGTGCCTGAATTATATTTTTCCTTCCCCATAGGGGGCAACCCTTCTCCACAGCAGTGACTGAGGGGCCACAGAAATTCTCAGATCAGGCCCTGGAACATGCTGCATCACAGCAGCGTAAATGAAATCAAGGAGGGGAACAGATTTCAGTGCCCGTCACAGCAGGTCATTGCATCTGCTCGGTAGCGTACTGCATGAAGTTCACATAGTTGCCTTTTAAAAGCTATTTTTAAAACTGCTCCCAAAGCATGCTGTTGTAAAGCCCGGCCGAGCTGAGAATGTGCAATAAAGTCAGTGAAGTACTAGACCTGCTGTCTTTTGCAGGGGGACTCATCCCACATATTTTCAAGGTGGCCTTTCACACAGCACCTCAAGTTACACTAACACTTTTAAGCATTCCTGTTTGCTTAGAGATTGATGTATTTGTCATGTACTTTTGACTCCACAAAAGTTTTGGTTCATTCACTTCAATAGCCTTGGTCATTAGCCTTTTGTGTCTACTACTACTTCTACTTTATTAACACAAGCACCTTCAAGAACTTCTGTTAATGAGAGTGGCGAAGACCCAGAAAATGCTCTTGATTCTTTGAACCTCACATCATATTACAAGGCTAATAATGTCACTGCTCCATTAAAATTTTAAGTATTACAGCCTTCAGAGCCAGCAGCACTTAATGACTTAAACACCTCCTCCTCCCCTTTTTTCTTCCTACATCAAACACTGTAGTATGTGGCAGCTTTTCTTTGAGCAGAAAACGCCATCCACGTTTCTAGTGTGTAATGATCCAAATGGTTTCCATTTACCTTTCCACAAACAGGATAAGTTACATGCTCACTCAGAGCTCACTCAGAAGGCAACACTTCTCCATTCTCACTGCCGTCTATAGCACAGAGGCAGGGGAGCTGAGTGTATGTTGATGTAAGAGCTCCAGCAGGCCCAGTAAAACTAGCTGCCTTCTTACTATATTACATTACAGGGCTTCCAGATTTTTAGTTCCTACACTATTGTACAGATCTTTAGAATTTCAGCAAGAAGTTGGAAGAGACTCTGAAAGGTATCTTAAGCATCTCCAGTTTTGATAGTGCAGTATCTGAAGTGAAACCCCAACAGGGTGATTCAAGGGAATGGAGATCAGCGCATGGAACATATAAAACCAACGAGGAGAGCTGGAAACATCCCCAGTGTGGTTCACAGTGTGCAGGGGGAGTGAGAAGGACAGTGAACAGAGCTATGAGTGGAGCTGGAGCTGCCTGGTGCTGGCAATAGGAAGTGCTGAGCACAGGGTATATCTGAGCTCCTGCTGTTTTGCAGGAGCATTGGTATCCCTGCCCACAGGATTAGGATACATACCTGGGAATTAGGACAGCTTGTATTCAAACTCCTCAGACGACCACAGGCCATAGGAAAATCCTCCTGTTACAGATGGGTCCTCAGGCCAAGCACAGTATTCCTGGGCTAAAAAAAAAACCTCAAGCATGAGGGCCCTGGGCTGTGATTCATGGATTGCAAGTGGGAAACTCTGATCTTGCTCAAGTGACAGAAATTTAACAGTGGTGAAGATGTGGCCCTGAGTCTTCCTAACTAGGTTTGTAAAAGGATGTACCAGGAGCTAGGGCACATACTGGCATGTTAACGTTGAAATCTCTATGACTGGGTGAACCTAGGTCTGCCTCAATTGCCAGCATAGTTTCCCTGCTTTGTTTTGTTTTTTAATTATCCTGTGTTCTGACTGATGGGGCCACTGCCACACAGATGAGCATTTTAGGTGGGCATTGGTTTTTCAGGCTAACTGCTGTGGTTTATTGCTGCTGTTTTGTCTATATGCTTCTTGTGCAAAAATACTTTCCCTTCTCTTTTAAACAAGTGGCGTAAGTGGGGCAACAGAAATCTCTACGAGCTGCTGACAGGGTCCTTTCTCACTTGTTCTGGTCAGGACATGAGTGTGCTGTGAGCTACATTTGCAGCCACATTCACCCACCCATTATGTAAGTTAAACTAATAAATTTCAGCACAAATGAATACGTTCATCTGAACTTCACACCAATTTCATCTCAATGACACAGAAATAAAGTGACAGAGGCGCCTGCCAGCAGTCTCAAGCACAGGGTAACAGTATGCACAAGCATTTGGAAGAGCTTTTAAAGAATAGTATTATTCCTTAGCTTATTATCTTGCTGTTTACTACGTTGGAACCAAGATTAAAATGCTTTAGTGCTTACTGAAGCAGCATATATGGTATCTAACAGCATGTTATTTTGTGCACACTGTTTAACATTCTTTATTGCTCCAACTCATAAGGTTTATTTGAAATCAGTGGAGGAATTCATCCCATCTACTATTTACTCAGCTATTTTCAGCTACTGCAAAAGTGTTGTGTGGAGGGGAATAAACACCAGTTATTTATCAGCTTTTGGAAGCATGCAAACTCCTGACAGAAAATTACATTTTTAAGATCCACTATTATTTATGGCATGTGTATGTCCCTATATGCAGTTGCATTCTGCTTATAGGTTTCTCCAAAGTTAACCCTGAGAAGAACCTCATCTACCTGGTTTTACCCTGCATTCCCATTCCATTGTTTTATGTTTGATTCTACCCCTCCCCCCCTTTTCCTCTCTCTGCCCCTGTAGCAAAACCCATTTTTCCTTTCTGGTAGCTACAATGAACATGGAGCTGATGGAGGATTACACTCTACCTAATGTTTTGATCAAATCTTAGCCACGTCAATGGGAAATCTTCCTGTCAGAGGGGAAGACGGAGCATGGAAAAATACTCCCAAAAGCCAATTCTTCTAGACCAGATTCATAAAATTTTTGGCAGAGGCTGGTCAGGAATAATTTAGAGCCCATTTACACAGATGTGATCGAGAGGAGAGGTTCCCACTCAGTGGTACATGAGCCACTTGTCATGGGGACACTGCTTGACACGATCTGAGCCACAGACAAATGCTCACCAGCAGGCAATTCCTGCCTGCCAACACAGTGAAGGAAACTTTTCAAAATTCTCAAGTTAAATATGGGAACTTCTGACCTCAGTGCTCTATATTTTTCCTATGTTTCCACTTATCCACCTGAATATTTAAGTTTGCATTTTCCTCCTCCACCTTTGTGAACTTTTTTCTGGTCTTGCTACACAGCTAGAGACATCTGTGCATTTAATAGCTAGTGATTGCTTCAGATAAGCAATTTAAGTGTAAATGTTTAGCACAGCTTCGTGTTTCATCTTCCCAGAACTTGGTGACATCTAGTCTGGAATACATGGTTTGCATCATGTCTCTGTACACATATTCCTTGGTTTGATTATCTGAGCTCTCAGAGAAAATAAATGCCAAGAGTTATGTACCTTTGCTAACTGGCATTCTTGTGCTGGTTTTGCATAATCAAGCAGCACCTTTCATCCAATAATACATTTAAAATATCTTTTAGACAAAGCTCAATTTGATGAGGCTGACTCTGCAGCAGCAGGGAACGTGCATGGTACATTGGGCATTAGAGTAATGGTTTAGATCTCTCTACAGCATGTAGCACACATAAGCTTTGAAGCATAAAAATCATAAATGATTAACCTACTTGATTTCACATAAATGACAGAAATATGCTCTTCATAGTTTATTTTAATGTCTAAAAACAAAGGCATTATGTCACCATGTGATGGGGTCTTTTTATGATCTTCAGCTATGCTAGTCCATTTTGTTTTAATAGCCAATTTTTCACTGTATTAATTGCTAATTATTATATATTTGTATACGTGACACTTCAATTATCATCATGTGATCATAACTGTTTGGATTGGATATTGTGTTATCTCCATGAGCTACTTTCACTATAAGCTAGGAAACCTTAAAAATTTAGCATTCAAGCATTTCGTTTTTTCAGATTAGAAACATGTTTCAAATAAAAAAACAAACTCACTAAAACATCCATTTTGCAAGAAAACAACAAGCGCCTTTGTCAGAAAATCTAAAACAGTATTTGTTAACTTTTCATTAAAGCAACTGTTCAAATCAAAATTTGAATATGATTCAAATTATGATTCAGATCATAATCAGATATGATATTACTAAAAATAAAAGGTTAATGCACGCCAATATAAACATTTCCTATAGCGATAAAAAAAATAAATTACCACCCACTTCCCAAGAACTTCTCTGTGATGTATAAGTATCTTAAAATAAAGCAGTGAATATTTTTATATTTACCCATTTTCAAAGTGGTTGAGAAGCCTCCTCTGGAGGTTCAGGTAATGTTTGAAAAGAGGAGCAATCTTATGGACTGATGTTTTTCACAGGAACCACTAGCTTGTAAGACATGTCAGAAGTACACTACAGGTTGGACTCAAATAGGAAATAGAATTTGTTTTTTTGTTTGTTGGTTGTTTTTGTTTTTTTGTTGTTTGTTTGTTTTTTTAAGTTGACTACATAGCTCTCACATTGCAATAAAATTAATTTCAGAGAACAATGAAATTCCTGAGGAATTTTTGAAGCTTTACTGCAGTTGATCTTAATCCCAGTTGCAAATTGGATTCAGTGACTACAGGAATGCTGAAGCTAAACTGACCATTTAAGGCCTAGTTTTAAACACCTTTGGTGTTTAAATGGTTCATTAGTTCATCTCCCTTCCAGGCCAGAAAACAGGTTGAAGATGGCCAAGACAATCACAGGACTCTGGAGACAACCCAAAGATGGCCTAGTGTCACAAACACGCGAACTCACCCAGATGAATTACAGCAGTGTCACCTACAAGACAAGTTTACTCATACATAGGACCCAAGAGAATGGCATGGAGTTGGGACAGGGGAGGCTCGGGTTGGGTGGTAGGGAAAGGTTCTGCACCCAGAGGGTGGTTGGGCACTGGGACAGGCTCCCCAGGGACATGGTCACAGCACTGAGCCTGCTGGCACTCAAGCAGCGCTTGGACACCATTCTCAGACACAGGGTCTGGTTTTGGGTGGTCCTGTGTGGAGCCAGGAAAAGGACTTGATGACCCTTGTGGGCCCCTGCCAGCTCGAGATATTCTGTGATTCTATGATTGTATTATATGTTGGTATACCTGTGCCTCATCTGGAGGCATAATCTAAAATAACCATCTCTCCTGAAAAATAAGAGGCAAAGATAAATTCCTCCACTTTGTTTAAAATGCTGTTATTCTTGACCTCTGGGATACAGAAAGATTTATATAAATAAATTTTCTATTTCTGCTTGCTTCCCTGTCCTGGAGAAATATGTATAAATAAGAGATCAAAGATCCTGCACAAACATTAAACATAAAGCTGACAGGCTGCAAAAGCAGAGCTTCTTCCTCAGTGTCTCCGAGAACGGTGACTAAGTAAGCCCCTGGGACTTGGCAGAGCTGCTTCCTCCACTGTGCCCTGTGAGAGGGGCCCTTTTTAATTTTATTTTCATTTCAGAGTTACCTTTGAAAATATAAACATGTCAGAATGGTTAGGTGGTAAATGGTTTGTATTGCTGCAAGATATTTTTGCAACCTATTTGGAAACACACGTGCTATCTGCTACCTGATCTTGTCATCTTTCTGGAGGCTGCTTAAATCCCACACAGCAGAAAAGACAGTGGACTGCAAAACTTTAGCTTTGGCTAGCCCCACAAAAAATACACCAAACTTTTTGTTCAATTGTTCATTATTAAGTTAAAATACATTCTGTCAGTCAACATGACTTTTCCTGGTTTATTTTATTTTGTTTGAAGCCCTCATCAGTTACCTCCTGGTATCCCAGCCAGCTGTGCAGATTCAACTGAGCAAATAAGGTCCGGTAGGAAGTTATTGATGGCTTTATCAGTATGAAATAGTCACAATGCATCACCTGCATGCTTAGAAGTGTAATGTTGACAATAAATATGATAATAGTTGTCACACATCAGTGAGAGAAATGTTGAGCTTCCAAAGTGCTGAATAAATTGCATTTCCTTTTATTTATTCAGTGCAATAGATGGCACAAAGATGGTAGAACCAACCAACCATTTTGACATGTTTACAAGGCTTTTAAATCATGAAATGGATTATTGCAGTGCTGAAAATATTTGGCAAATGCATTTTATGCGCAGCACATTCTGCTTGAAGAGGCAGCCTTTTTAATTTACATTTGTTAGAAGTGCCTGTGAAAAAGAAGGATTGTATGTCAAAGAAGCTACACATCTGGTACCAAGCACAGTAACCTGCACTGTTGCACCCATGCTTCTTCAGACACAGCCACGCAACAAAGCAGAGAGGATATAAAAGAGTTAACCTTGGACATACAGCTCAGCCTACAATGGGTTTCAGGTGCCACAGCTGTAGAGTGCTACAACAACTTCCTTAGTTACCAGAGCTACAGAACAGCCAGCCAACCTCACAGCACCTTTCTGGGGTGGCAGCTGCAAGGTGGGCAGCCACAGGCACCTGTAACACCACTGTATCCCTTTGTCAGGGCAACAGTCCCACCCTGGATGTCTAAGGTTTGATACAGATGAAGGGAATCCCTATGCAGTATCTCTGCCCAGCACATGGGACCCTATCCCTTACAAGACTGCAGTTCTTTAAATGCTTCTGCCTGAAAACTCACTGAATCCCCCTGGTGTTACTTGTGGCAAAATCTGCTGAGCAGTCTCTAAAGAAAACATTTTTCCTTCAACCATTTCTTTTTACCTTCAATTTCTGGATCAAATAAACCAGATCAGCAGCTGTAAGTCAAACCCATCTAATTTCTGCTGGTTTAGAGCAGCTGATGGTGTGGTCAAAGCTTCTAAATCAGCATTTTGGTTTTATTTACTTTTTCTTCCCCTAAATATGGTGTTCAGCCATGGGAGCAGTTAACTTAAATGTGAATTGTTTGAGGAATTAAGAGGCAGAAAACAAACCTCATAAGAAACAAAGGGAACACTGTAAGCTATTGGAAGACTTCAGTTGTACTTACAGGCTAAGGAACAGTGGCAATCTGCCAACCAGAAAGCTGTGGGTTTACAGAAGTCCCTTGGTTTTAGTTAGAACAAAAAATAAAATAATTAAAAAATAAAAATCAGAGTACCCTTCAACAGGGGGAAATAAATTCAATATGAAATAGAATGAAGAAGGACTGCAATCCCTAAAACTCATTTTAACAAATGAACCAAGAGCGATGGAATGTTAGGGAGTTAGGGATAGTTCAAAAATTAGAAGAATAGCTAGTTCTTCATCCTGTAAACCAGAAATTAAAAAACAGCACAAATTTAATATTTTCAGAGTTCACTGTTCACATTGAATTAGGCATGTATGCATATTAACACACAAACTACATTAAAGTAAAATGAATGGTCTGAATTAAAATCCAGGAATGCCTGGCAGTAATATATCTTCACATCAAGGAGAAAAGCGAGCAGAAACCTTTCCACAGGTTTCAAGTTCTGCTTAATAGCATTACATCCTTTGAATGATTTCAGGGCACATTAAAATGAATTTCTCTTCTAAGTATCTTTGAGATTATGACTATTTGCTTGGCCTTAGCTTTTAAGGAAAAGGGAAATACTACCAAGAGAGTTACTTAAGGCAATCTTAGAAACTACAGTACATTGGCAGGACAGAGAAAAGCGGCTCTGAGCAAAGCCAATGGCTACTGAAGACCTTTCTTCCACTGACTCTTGATGCAACAAACAGTGAACATTTGAAAAAGGAATGTTGCACAGTCTGTGTACTCTGCTGCCTGTGCACAGCAGGGCCTTACACTAAATGGTCCCAAGAGAATATCGTTTGTGCATATACTGTGCATCTATTCAAGTTTGAGATTTACTGGGCTATATGAAGGCGCAGAGAACAATTCCTTTCTCCCCCTTTTTCTCCACATTCGCTCTGCTGCATGTGCTAGGATGCAGCCTGCACTTCACTGCCTTTCTGTAGTCTATTCAGCTACTGATCCAGAACCAGAAATTTTTGTTTCCACTACAGGAAAAATTTCCAGAAGTGTTTGAAAAGGAGAGATTTTTTTCATCCCTAATGCAGAGTGTGACAGTAACATTCAAGAGACACCACAGAAAAATCTTTCAAAGCAGGAATGTGCTAAATAATGGAATGAGATCCAAGAACTGTTTTCACAGGTTTCCCAAAGAATAGAAGCATATTTATGTCATCTGCTTGTGTGTACATAAATTTGTATTTTCTGCACATTAAACTTGCTTGGCACCTTCAAGTAACTATGTCTGGATGGTAGGGATCTCAAAGATATGCTTCTGCAGCTATGACAAACACAGGTAGCCAGGTAAAGAAAAAATCCCTTTTATGCTTCCACTGAAGAAATGACAGGAAGATAAACAAAACCCTTACTAAACAACAGAGGATGAACAAGGGAAAATGGTTTTAGTTATGCTCCAACAACAAAAGTCGTTTCTGTAGGTGATCATCTTGAAAAACAGTGGAGAATCCAGCACAACACTGCAGGAAACCATACTTTATCCATTCATCTCATGGAACTGCTTATTGTCTACTCAGGGAAATGTCCTTAAACTAATTTAGAACATTGCACAGGGGAGCTGTTTTGCAAGTTTCAGTCTACTGAAACAATAGCAACACACTCTTGGAAAACACAAAAACCACAATCTGCTATTCACATACCAATCTTTAGGTTTTCTGTGTTTGCTTGCAGTATCCAGATTTAAAGTTTGCCATTGCCCTTTTTGGTGTCAACTAGCATAATTTTAGGAAAATGGATACAACTCACTTGCCTACATTAAGCAAGGTTCTGAGCTTCAGTTTGAGATATTTGGCAAGCAATCACTCAAAGCTGTATTAGCAGAAGGTAGTTGACCTGCTGGAGCTCATGTATTAGTGGCTTTTTTTGCTTTAAAATATAAATTCTGTGTATTATTTATATTTTATTATTAATTTAAATTATTAAAAATACCCCCAAAATAAAGAACAATTTGGAAAAAAAAAAAAAAAAGAGCAACCTACATTGCTGCTAAAGTATATAGAAAACATTCTGCATTCTGCCTCTCCTAGCATATTCCCCTGAGGGCAAGGGCAATGGCTGTCCTTCTAAACCCTAGTTTCTCCTGAACAGCTTCTTGCAGCAACAGAGAATCAATTCCTTATGTGCAGTTTCTTCAAGTTTTGATTTAACACAGATGCCTGATCTTCCATTGTTTTAAATTCTTCTTCTCCCTTGGACACATTTTTCTTTTCCTTGCCTTCTACGGTATTTTTTTTTTTTTTTTTTCCCAGTAGCTTTATTTATTTATGGTCACTAATGGGGTCCCTCAAGGCTCCATTTTAGGGCCAGTCCTCTTCAATGTTTTTATAAACAAATTGGATGTAGGACTAGAAGGTGTTTTGAGCAAATTTGCTGATGACACCAAACTTGGAGGAGTTGTGGACTTGGATGAGGGTGAAAAGGCCTTGCAGAGAGATCTGGACAGGTTGGAGAGCTGGGCGATCACCAGCTGCATGAAGTTTAACAAAAGCAAGTGCTAGGTCCTGCACCTGGGATGTGGCAACACTGGCTGCACGTACAGACTGGGCGACGAGACGCTGGAGAGCAGCCCCGCAGAGAGGGATCTGGGGGTTGTGGTTGACAGCAAGTTGAATATGAGCCAGCAGTGTGCCCTGGCAGCCAGGAGGGCCAACCGTATCCTGGGGTGCATCAAGCACGGCATTGCTAGTCGGTCGAGGGAAGTGATTGTCCTGCTCTACTCTGCGCTGGTGCGGCCTCACCTCGAGCACTGTGTGCAATTCTGGGCACCACAGTACAAAAAGGACGTTAAACTGTTGGAGAGTGTCCAGAGGAGGGCAATGAAGATGGTGAAGGGCCTAGAGGGGAAGACTTATGAGGAGCGGCTGAGGTCACTGGGCCTGTTCAGCCTGGAGAAGAGGAGGCTGAGGGGGGACCTCATCGCAGTCTACAACTTCCTCATGAGGGCGAGTGGAGAGGCAGGAGACCTTTTCTCCATAAACACCAGTGACAGGACCCGTGGGAATGGGGTTAAGCTGAGGCAGAGGAAGTTTAGGCTCGACGTCAGGAGGAGGTTCTTCACCGAGCGGGTGGGTGCGCACTGGAACAGGCTCCCCAGTGAAGTAGTCACTTCACCGAGCCTGTCTGAATTCAAGAAGAGATTGGACTGTGCACTAAGTCACATGGTCTAAACTTTTGGGTAGACCTGTGCGGTGCCAGGAGTTGGATTTGATCCTTATGGGTCCCTTCCAACTCGGGATATTCTATGATTCTATCCCATTGCTTAATCCATTGCTTTTTTCAAGTCACATTAAACTTTTCTATCACCTGTCTGTCCAGGTTCTTTGACAAGATAGCGATAACCACCTGAGGGAGTCTAGATATCTGGATATATATGGTGCTGCCTCAGGTAGGAATTTGAAGAGGTCTTGAGGTTCCTTCCAGCTTTACATTTCTGACATTTCCATTATCCTTCTTTCCTTGGCCCTGTTGTATTTTATTTGGTCATAGATGACATGACCCCAGATTCAGCAAATCTCTTAAGTACATATCCACATTCATCCTGTCTAGAAAAACAATCGGGAATAAACTTGGATCCCACTGGAATGACTTCCCAAGAACCTAGGTAAAGCCTTTTCTCCCAGTTCCCCCTTTTCCTCCTGTTGCTTCAGAGTCTCTCATCCCTCATATCATTTTGTGTGTCAGACCTTCCAATCTTGTTCACAGCCACTTTCCACTTCCTCCTTTTCCTTAGACCTCCTCTCCAAGTCCCAGAATTATATGTTTGTACCCTGAATTACTTCACTTATGTTCTCACCATCCAGGCTCTGTTGTGCCCATACTCAGAACCTACAGGTGAGGGATTATTGAGGAATAATGCAGTTCCAGCTGTGCAATCTCTACCAAGCTGCACTTTCAGCTTTCTCACTCCTCCACTGCTACTAACAACATGTTTGGTTTTTAGTGCCCACGAAGAGAAAGGAACTGAAGAGATCTTCAAACCAAATGTAAGCAAAGACTACAAAGGCCAGGAAAGGGGCAGGAAAAAACTGAGCACCAAAAAACAAAGACTGTGGTATAGGTTTCCCTGTACGGATGCAGTTACCTGCCTCTGTCTCAAGTGATGGGTGGCAATTTTTTTTTTCTTTTCTTTTCTTTTAAAGCATTTAACATGATAGGAATCCAAATCTAGTAATAGTAAATAATATTCCTGTCCTAAGCCATTACATAATAAGTATGTCACCCCAGAATATGTTTTTATGGTTCATTTTGAAATGCCTGGCAATAAGATTTATAATTTAAAAGGTAGAGATGGGAATGGCACTATTGATCATTGTTATAATAACGAGGCTTGTACTTGCAGGTTAAATCATTTTGTGCTAAGGAACAAAGACTTACCGAAGAAGAACCTATACTGCCAGTATAAATACAAGGACATTACACTGACGCCAAGAAGGACTGAAATCTGGAAATAATTTTCAGAATTTGTAGGTTAATTTTGCTGCACCTGTGGGTTTAAGCTTTCAGTTTTATATTATTATCATTAGATTATTTTTTGTGTGTTTTTTCTGTATCTGAGATGAACAATTAGTGATCCTTCCATCTAGGAAGGATCTTTCATCTGGGCTCGTAATAGCAAAATATCAGGAAGATGATAACACATTATAGTAAGTGACTGATTTACCCTTCTTCATGTGGGCCAATTGCTTGTAATTAAAGATTGCCACTTTAGCACAAAGGTCAAAGACTAGGGCTTGTACAATCATTTTCTAAAGAAATTCTGAAGAGATGGGAGAATGAGCTCTCTGCTCCCTCCATCATTTTGTTCTGCTTCTGCATTGTTAGCAAAGCTTGTGGCTAAAATGCATGATTTGCATGCACACAAGGAGCTTAATTCTGAACTCAGTTACAGATTTGTTATTACATCCAGAGTGAATAAGAGCTGCTTTATGTAACCAAAGTTTGAACTGAGTCCTGAGGGCCAGTCCTTCAAGATGCTCCTCAGATGCATTTAAATTAAGCCGATCTGTTTGCAAAGGAAGATAATAGTACAGACAGGGTCATATAGAATTGCCTGCACCATTGATGCTAAAGTGCCAAGTATTCTGCTTGGTTTCAGCCCTTACCTGCAGGAATTACTCACTACCATACCTACAAGGAAACTAACTCTGAGGCACAGCTCACAGTAGCCTGGTCTTTGCTTAGCATTGTGTCAAAATTATTTGCTGATGTTGTCAACACTATCCCATGCTGATGGGAGTAAAGAGGCATGGTATTTAGGAATATAACTTTTTGAAGTCATCAGCTCAGTGTGCAGCAGCAGGAAAAAAAAAAAAAAAAAAAAAAAAAAAAAAAAAAAGGCAACTTGGGCATCTTGAAGCAGGTTACTAAGAACAAGACAACAGGAATCATTTTTCTTGTGTTGAAATCCCATCTTGAGTACCAGTTGCTGGTCTAGTCCTGCATCTCCAGAAGGCTATAATGAGGTTAAGGAAAAGGTACAGACAAGCAGTTAAATGATCAAGGGAGTGGAGCAGCCTCATGAGAGAGATGAAAAAAGCTGGGATTCTGGTTTGGGGAAGGGAAAGCCAAGGGATGTAATCAAGGTTGTCAAAGTCTTGAAGGTATAAAGCTGAAGGATAAGCTGAATGCAGAACCCATTCACCCATATCTGCAGTATGAGGGATAGGGGTCATTCAGTGAAACTAATGGTATCAGTTTAAAAGAGGTGAAAGAAAGCAAGTACTTTGCACTGTGGTAGTGGACTTGTGGAACCTGCTGACACAGGAGGTTGCGGAGGGTGAGAGTATCTGCAGGATCAGAGACGGATTAGACACATTCATGGACGGCAGGTCCAGGAGTGGATACAAAAAGCTCCAGGCAAGGACTTACATCCCTAACAGAACAAACCTGGATGCTGGGAGAGCAGGGGGGCAGACCACAGAAGGTAGCAGATGCCAGTGCTCATCCTATATAGCATCTCCAGCCTGCACTGCTGGAGGGACAGCCTTGGGCGAGATGAACTGCAGCTCAGATCTATTTCTTATGTACTTAAAAATCAACTCAAAAGGCATATGGACAGCAGTCTTAGAAATCAAAATTTTTAGCTAGAGAGGAAGCAATAACTGCCAAAGTCAGTCTGAGTCAGGGCAACAAATGCAAAGGAAAACAAACTGTTCTTGCTATTCCTAACAATGAAGAAACACTATAGAAATATAAATGGAGTGGTTTATCCTGAGGATTACTGTATCAGCCACAAACGTGACAATGTATAATAAGTCCCATAAAAAAGATGGTGTTTCCAGAAGATGCAGTACTACCATAGGAAGCACTGGTTAAACCTTCCTACAGTTCTCCTCAACCTTAGGTATATATATATATAAAGGTTTTTTTTTTTTTTTTTTTTTTTTTTTTTTTTTTTTTTTTAAAGTGGGTATAACAGGGAATGAAGAATCTAAATTAGGGGATGAAAACCAAGTATGTGTTGGTCAGCCCAGCCAAACAAAGCCTGAGAGGTGAGATAATTTGTTCTCTATAAACATATTAGTGAGGTAAATGTCAGAGGAGGAAGATGAGGTAATTAAGCTAAAGGAAAATGTTGTCACAAAAACTAATGAGCAGAGACTAACCAGAAATATCCTCCGGCTGCATTTGCTAATCTTCAGAAGAGTTCAATTCTGGAAGAGCTTTCTGTTTGGAGCAGAAGGGGGCAAAGAAGTAGTTTTAAACTGGTCCTTGATCAGCTAGTGAAAGGAATAACACACGGGGGTGGTCTGCAATAGCAAAAGACTGGACTTGATGACTTCCATTGCTCTCTGTGTCCCTTAATTGTTGAGCACAGACATCAAATAAGAGTGGTGAGCCCTCTGGGATTCCTTGTGTCAGGGACCTTGAGGAAGGGGAGGAGCAGCTGCCCATTATTTTGCACAGCCCCACCATCAGGTCAGCAGCACTTCATGATCAGCAGTGTCAAAGGCGACAGACTAATCATGCATAAGGCTTTGAATGGCTCTACCTATTGCAAGCTAAAATGGGGCTCGTTAGCAGGAGACAGTAGCACAGAGGATGTGGTGTGGAGGGAGGATAGCAAAAGCACTGGACATCACATTGTATTCTTTTCCTAGACCCAAGGTCACAAATCTTATTGAAAACATGTACTGTATTTTCCACTGGCTATTTTAACTGTTGTTCTATTGTTTTGGGGTTTTCTTCACTCAAAAGCTGCTACCTATTCAGTGCTTTCTCTTTCTCTATTCTCTTCTGCCTGAACCACTGTCCCCCCTTTTTATCCCTACCATTTCTACATCCAGAGGTAAGCAGAGATGCACTGAAGCTGTCACATCCTGCTTCGGTTCACAAACTTCCTAAGCCTTACATGTCAAGAAACAGAGAGAATCAGGTGGGGAATCTGCTGGGGAGGTACATTAAGCTCGCATTGCTAAAAACAGAAAGCAAAATATATGGGATATTGGCAATATTTAAAATGATGATAATTAAAACTTCACTTCTGTCTCCTGTGTTCTGCATCCCCTTTACAGGAAATCAGAGTTAATAAAGTTATCTCAAATATGGAAGTTTCCATCTTTCCAAGTCACTGAACATAGTCCTTTGATTACCACTTTTTTAAACACGTTCTACTGCAGACCATTTAAAATCTACGGGACCATTCTCAATTTAATCCACACAATAGTACTTTGAACACCAAAGTGACAGAGAATAATGAAAAGGCCACACAAATATATCTAATTAACTTTAGAAGTCTAAGAAATCTCATTAATATTACATTATATTAAGAAATATATAAGAAATCTGTTTAATATTGTATTACAACATTACATATTTAATAGTATAGCCAAAATTTGAAAAGACAAATTTTCACTGACAGTGTGTCAGCCTTTCCGATATTCCTGTTACAGTCCCAAGAATTACATCTGTCCAAGTCTGTCTAAGATGTCACTCTATACAGAAGATGTGCTGAAGATATTCCAGCTGACTAAGTCATTCCTCTGCAGTCCTATCTGCAAGGCCATTTCTGCTCCACACTTCCCAGGCAGGAAATGAACAGCCTAAGGAATGATGTAATGTATCTATCACTGATGCGACCTGTCAAAACAAATGGAGGGCTGAAAGTTTGCATCTGGTGCCATCGTTGCTATTCGGACTGCGTGCATGTGGTCAGAAAAGAAATGGAGCCAGTATTGACATGTAAAGGTTGTGAGTACCTCCAGCCCCTAATAAAAAAAAATGGTATTAGCAAAGGTGTTGGTAGATGTATGGATCTAAAAATTGAAAAGCCTTGTACAGTGTGTGAGTATAGCTGATACTGGGAAACTACCAAGAGGGTAGAAGGGCTAATTCTTTTGCCTGACTTCATAGATGAACAGATCAGTGATGCAGCTGTTTTCAGCTCCCCGTCTCCCTGTCAAATTGTAAAACCAAAGTTGTCATACCTTTAGGGATAAGGAGAATAACAGCCTTTTAAACTCTACTCAAAGTGTCAGGGCCTTCCCCCTCATCCACCCCCCCCAACCACCCTACCTTTAAATCAACAGTAAAAGGTTCACTGATTTCCAGGGTAATAGGTATTTGCTCTTATTTGAATGTGACATTAACATGGATATACTGTTCTCAGGAGAACTGACTGCTATGGGCCAGAGCTGGCCATTGATTTCCCACCAAATTCTCCATTGATCAGGCATGGTAGGAAGTCTGTTCATTGAATTGATAGCAGGATATAGCTATACAGTATTTGTTTTCCTTTTAATATACAGCTTCAACAGCAAGCCATGCATGAATTTAATAAAAGAAGATAATAATCTATCCATTCCAGGAGCTATAGTCTGAACCTGGGTGGTTATCAGACCTGCCCTCACTGCTATAAATCATGTCAAATAGGAGACTCATTTTAGCTTTGCAAATGAAAAGAATTCTCCTTTTTTCAATATATGGAATCTGTGCTTTCTTCTCACTCACATTCAGTAAATCAGTAATTGTATTCATTTATGGTTTATCAATGTAAAACCATCAACAGAAGAGAATCAGACCTATTGTATTGCTAGACACCAAGCATTTGAGGGCAACAAAGTAGCTCTAAATAGTGCATAAAGGTATTCGTAAGATCTGTTGCAATCATCCTCAGTTGTTCAGTATGCTCTTTCAGTTGTTTCTTCATGTTTAAGATTGGAGATTTTGTTAAGGTCATCTTACAAAACAATAAAAGAAGATGCTTTGAATATGCTAATGGCTCCCAGAGAAGGAAAGCTGACACTGGTAATAGAGTAAATGGGCTCATGTAGAAGTCACTGACAACTATAAGGAAAACTGAATGGGTGGTAACAATTGTTAGCAGACTGCTGTGTCCACAGTTCAATCTGGAAATAGATCTTCAGAACTCATTTTCTGCTAGACACATGCTTGTAAATGATGGAAGATAGGCTGGGTGAATTGCACTGATAGTGCTTTCCAGAAGAAACGATCTGTACTTTTAAACATAGGTGGAAAGTTACATTTGAGATGCAGAAGTGGTGCAAATTCAGCTCTTACTCCATTTGCTAAGCATCAATAAAGCTGAGAAAGGGACACTGGGTGCGGAATGGCATAAATGAGATCCATAGCTGGGCTGCCACGTTTGAAGAGTGGTGCCTGGCAGACAGCATTCTCATTTCATACCACGACAGCACAGCACAGCCATTCTTGCTACCAAAAATTAAATATCAGAGTTTTGGTAAATTACGTCATTTCATTTTTCTCCTTTACCAACTCATGTGGAAAGAATTGAAGATTGCTTTCTACTTTACCTGACCCAGCAAGTGTGATGCAGGTTTGCATAATGAACCTCTCAGAATAATACTGAATGGCATCAGACAGATGTTAAAAGTTAACTGTGGAGCTTTAATGGCTGCTTGCTCTTTTCCTAGGGCACGGCACTCCAGAAACTCTACAGTAATGAAAGTAGCTTGGAAACCTGATTATGAACTCTGCTGAACTATCTAAAGTAACCTATGAGCAAGGCAAAGGAATAAAAGTCTTTCAAACTTTCTCTTAATCATGGCATTTTAGTAATCCTTTGCAATTATTTCAAACCAAGTAATACCATAAAAAAATTGAAACATTTGAGGAAAAAATTCAAACTCACTCACAGATTCATATATTCCCTCACCTTTAGCAGATGACTGCTGTTGGTTACATGCAGTGCATTCTCCTAGTCAGCAAAAAGCACAGGACAAGATGGTTACAGCCTAAAAAGAAGGAACAACAAGTCAACAGAAATGATACAGGATGGCAGAGCACAGGAAACTGGGATGAACTTACCGTTTTCAGTGCTGTTCATCCTCACCTGGAGTAACTCCAAGAATAGCTGAGATTTTGGAAAAGGTGAAGTAGGGATCTTTAAAAACATTTAATTAAAGGAAACTTTTTAAGGCAACCTGTGAAAGTACTGCCCCAAAGCTGAATGGCTAGGTAGAGCAGAGAGCAGGTCAACAGCATCATGGGTGATAGGAGCACAACTTGGAGAGTCAGAGAGACCCAAGGACAGCAAGGGAAAATCCTCTAAGTGATATATATGACAGAAAAGACCCTGGAGACAAAGGAAAAAAAAAAAAAAAAGAAAAAAAAAAGAAAAAAAAATATTTCTTTGTACAGAAGAGAAAACCAGTTGCTGTAGAAATAATAATGCTTGTTTGAGACCAATACATAGCAGCAGCACCTATGGTTACCAGTGCTTGCCAGACAAAAATCAGAAGACATTTGTAAAACTACCTGCATCCTAACCTATGTAAGAGCTTTAATCTATACAGCTCTAAGTGCTACTTTGTCAAAGACTCATAGTGTTTGAGGCTGGAAGGGATCATTACATGACTTGACTATCCCATTAAATTTTATCTAGTTACTAAGCCAAATACCTAGTGATTGTGTAAGAAATAACTTGTACTCAGTTAAAATAGAAATTCTCAAAAGATCTCTTACCTTGGACTGAAAACCTTGGGAAATGGAGAATCTATCTGTCCTGGGGGCATATTCTAACGTTTAATCATTCTGACAGTTAAAAAATTACTCTTAATCTAAATTCATCTGGCTACAGTTTCCAGCAATTGATTCTTCTCAGACTTTTCTTAGATTGGCTAAAGAGTTCTTTAGTATCTTAACTTTCTCCATGTGAAGGTACTTAAGCACTGCAATGAAGTCATCTTTATCCTACTCTAATAAGATTCAGCTCTTGAAGATCCATTATTTTAAGTAGGGCTGACTGGAAATGAGACCTGTGTTTTGTTAAGTGTTCAGAATTTGGATATTTATTCCCTACTATGAAGTAAAACTGAATCTCTGTTCTTCCCAAATTACGGATGAAGTGTTTGATAGCATTAGAACTACCAGGAATATCTACATCCCTAAAAACTTCAGTTTATCATATTTTCCCTTTGATGACTGTCATTGAAGATGAGCTGTCTGTGCACAAAATTGACACTGTATTTTTTAGCTTTGCAAAAACATATCACTCTCTCCTTTTGCCAAATAAAGGGATTGAGGTACAATGTGATAATACACCAGTGGCAGGAGTTTAATAGTAATCCTCCAATCCACTTGGCCTGTTGCAACACATTAACATGGCTGGTTCCTCCAAATCTCTTCCTTCATAGAATCATAGAATCATAGAATATCCTGAGTTGGAAGGGACCCTTAAGGATCATCAAGTCCAACTCTTGACACCGCACAGGTCTACCCAAAAGTTCAGACCATGTGACTAAGTGCACAGTCCAATCTCTTCTTAAATTCAGACAGGCTCGGTGCAGTGACCACTTCCCTGGGGAGCCTGTTCCAGTGTGCAACCACCCTCTCTGTGAAGAACCCCCTCCTGACGTCCAGCCTAAATTTCCCCTGCCTCAGCTTAACCCCGTTCCCGCGGGTCCTGTCACTAGTGTTAATGGAGAAAAGGTCTCCTGCCTCTTGACAACCCCTTACGAGGAAGTTGTAGACTGCGATGAGGTCTCCCCTCAGCCTCCTCTTCTCCAGGCTGAACAGGCCCAGTGACCTCAGCCGTTCCTCGTACGTCTTCCCCTCCAGGCCTTTCACCATCTTCGTAGCCCTCCTCTGGACACTCTCCAACAGTTTCATGTCCTTTTTATACTGTGGTGCCCAGAACTGCACACAGTACTCGAGGTGAGGCCGCACCAGCGCAGAGTAGAGCGGGACAATCACCTCCCTTGACCTACTAGCGATGCCGTTCTTGATGCACCCCAGGATACGATTGGCCCTCCTGGCTGCCAGGGCACACTGCTGGCTCATATTCAACTTGCTGTCTACCACGACCCCCTTCCTTGTTAGTCCTCTTACTTTCTCTCTTCCCATTTTGTATGCTGACATGTGCAACTTTTTCTTTATCAAGTGCTTCTAAGTTCTCCTATGCAGCAGTTGTAAAATTGTTATAGTTAGGGGCTAGTTCTAAGGGATCAAAGATTAAGATTAATATAAAAATCTGGAATTTAGATATGCATCTTCTATGAACATCAATGAATGCAATGAGATGGTTGAAATCTTCTGAATTTCCAGTTTTCAGTGGATTTTTCCCCCAAGAGTATGATTTTGCCTGAAAAAAAGAACTCTAGTATTTTCTAAAATGACATAGCAGTGAAGAACATTAGACTGTTTCAGCAGTTCATGAATTCCCCGTTATTTTCAAAATACCAGTTCTGTTGATTCTGATAAATTTTGATAAGCTTTCAGAAGAGTTTGAAAAATTCCCACCAGTTTATTTTCTGAATTTTTCAGAATGCTTCAGAATTTCTTTTGCAACTCAAAGTCAACAGGGAATCACTTAAATAAATATATCTGCACAACTGTTCTGAACATAGAGCAAGAACCGAATTCTTCTCATGGATTTCAACAAATTCAACTCTTAATCATTTTTGTCAAAATAAAGTACCAAAATATTAGTATGACTAAATATCAAATGACTTCATTATTGACCTTTAAACAAGAGTGCAGAATGGGAAATAAAACCACACAATGGGAACTGATAAATATCAAAATGTCTTTTTAAAGAAAGAAGTATTTTTTCTGTTGATAATTGAGGTGACTTATGAGCTCTGAAGAAAAAAAAAGCTAATGCCTAAAAGCTGCTCTTACTCACTTGGCAAAATAACCCTAAATAATAAACAAATCACAAAATTTTCAGTGCTGTGACACTTCACTGGGGGGAGGGGGGGATGTTAAGTGTATTAATACCCATTTTTTATACCTAGTGAAAAAGTCAGACAGGAGAAAAATCTCTTCATTTGAGATTTGGGTTCATACTCAAATGCAAATGAATTTATTCTCTAGAATTTGGTTCCAAACCATCAATATTAAAAGTAAAACAAACTAACTGTACTGAAGACACACAGCCAAAATCATCTGAAACCCTGTTTCTCCTCAATACTCAGTCCCAGAAGTTAGCACTACTAGAAATCACAGTACCCAGCAGCATCAAAGAAATAGAAAGAAAAATTTTATAGACAGAAAAATATAAGACCCCTCCAGAGACAAGAGACAGGGAATAGGAAGCAATTGTAGCATACAAAAACTTTGGCCCATGTCAGCGAGATGCTGAGAACCAAAAGCAGTTTTCAGGGCTGTGATGGAGAACAAGCTGAGGGCAATGTGTTTAGCAGCTAGATTTTTGCTTTCTCCCTGCACTACAAACTAGGATAAATTTCTGTAAATATCATTAAAAAGCAAAGGAATTGTACAATTGAAACTTGAACACTACCTTTTACTACTAGTCTTTTTCTATCTATTGCTATATCGGTTATGGTTAAACAAGGAAGGTACAGCTCTGGATCCGTGCTGTTGTTGATTTCAGTTGGTGCAGAACCTAATCAAAAAGGCCGGATGTTAGAAGTTCTTAGGACCCTAAATAAAATACATCAGTATTTAACATCTCCCATTTCCAATGAGATTTTGGCACCTCTGAATGTCATCGTTGGCATTTATCTGCATATTTCTAATGCAAAATTTCTTTAAAAACCTAGTCCGATAAAATAAAGGGGGGGGGGGAGGAAGTTAAATGATACCTCAAAATGAATGTTTAGAGGAATTTATAATCCTGCCACACATTGTCATATGTAATTCTCTGTATCCTGGGCAACTATGGCTCACCACAAACAGGTCTGCTGCCTGACAAGGGTTTTCTGTCCCAAAAACTCTTCCTTTCCTAAGCTGCCTGGGCTTTAGAGACTGTTTTTGCAAAGCAAAAGGAGCACAGCTCCTTTTTTATTATTATTATTTTTGCTCTCTTGGGACACAATAAGAATCTCCTGTCTCATGCTTCTCATGAGGAAAAACAAACAAACAAACAAACAAAAAAACATTGGAAACGGTGCTTTGTCAAAAAGGGCTATGAAGAATTGTCTTGTTTCCTATCTGTGCGGTATAGAGAATTTTTCTACACAAAAATTAGAAACTCTGCCCTCGTTCTGCTAACTTTTAGCTCTTGTATGCTAGCAGAGTTCATTCCAGCAGGAGTTATTAAGAGTTGATATAAAACAGAATCTTAGGATCCTTAGTGAAATATAATTCCTATTAGTGAAATATAATTTTCCCACTGGGTAACTGTTTTCCCTAAAGAAAGCCTATATTTTATCAAAATAATTGCTGGATGATACCAACCAGTGTCCACATTTCATAGTTCATGGTATATGAGCTGAACTCAAGCATTCAGTAATCTCAGGAGAGCACCTTATCCATCTTCTACTTCTCGTGTGTTGGGTCATTTTCATGATTGATAAATCTCATTCCTCAACATTTCTGTATCATACAAAACCTTTCATCCCAGCCCCCTGCTTTCTTCCTGAGAAATTAGCACAGCATACACTTCTTGCAAGGAAGGACACCTTACATTCCTTTAAATGTCACTGAGGATGGAGTTAAGGTTTTGCAGCATAAGACCTATCGGATTATAGCTGGCCACGTCAAACTCTTAGCTTTCATTTTTTCTTTTTTGTTTTTCCTTGGTTTTCTGCTGATTGCAGAGAATGCAAGTAAGCAAGCAGTGGGGTACTTCAGCTTATATAAAAAAACATGCCAAATAATGAAGGTGCTCAAAAACTTCTCTGAAAGTCCCAACAGCTATAGCTTATGAACAACTCCTATTGCATAAGTTTCTCACATGAAAACAGGAACATCACTTTTCCAAGTGACCATTACACCAAACAACTTTACACTCTATCAGGTCTGTTTCTCAGCAAAAGCATCCTGGTCAGACTACATTAATTTAACTGCTAATGAAGGTAGCAGTCAGTGGATCAGCATGTGCTAAGAGATGAGAAAAATTGAGAAAATAAATGAAAAATACTCGATGAAGAAACTTGTTAAAGTGTGGATTTTTTTAGAGTACCTCCTTTTAATTATTCTTACAGAAAGCAATCAGGTTTAGACTCATCTTTTGTACTCAACCTATATTAAGTCTTTCATTTTCCTCACTGACTTACAGCAATGTTCTTTATTCTTCCCACTTCAAATGAAATATCCACATCATTTGTTAATGCAGGTTGTTGGTTGTCAAAGCTTGTAAGGGTCCTTCAGTTTTGGGCAACTCACTTATAGAGCCTTAGGCTTCAATCCATGAGATGTAATAAGGCAAACTGTAATATACAAGCCATGAACAGACTCATATCTATGGAAAGAAGGTTTCACTTTCTAATGCTCATATAGCTCAGGGTAAATTCAACTAAAATCCCGTCTGACTCTGACATAGCATGAAAGTAATTCTTATTCATTGGAAATTAGATGGTAGAAGGAAAAAAAATCCTTATTTTATATAAATATAAGAGTTTCCTCCAAAGTGGTTTTCATTTTTGTCCTGGGGGGAAGGAAGGGAAGGAGTTTTAGTGGGATCCTATTCCATGATTTTTTCTTTGTGCATTCATGTTACTAAGTTTTTTTTCTGTAATTTAGGGAAGGGGAAAATTGTTCCATGACAGTGTTTTACCTAACTTTACACTGATCTCAAAGGATAAACTAGTGTTTATGATTTACTATTTCTGCTTCTACCTTTCATATTACAAATCTATGGAAAGAAGTTTCATGAACACTGAATGTCTCATACATCCTGATAAAGAATTCAGCCTTCAATTCACTTCTATGTCATTATTTCTGTGTGCTTTTTAACCTACTGTTCAAAGAAAGACTAACCTTCTACTAGTTACCAGTGCTAATGTACAAATTAAATCCTGTTAACCTGAGTTGAAAAAAGGCAATTTCCCACTGTCAATTTTCATAACAAATTATTTTTTCTAATTTTTCTTGAATAAATATTGATCTTTTAATTGCCATGTTCTTAAATCTCCCTACTGTTGTTTATTTCTCATATCAGGAATTATACTCTGCCCTTAAATGTCCCAAGCCATCACAAGGGCTTGCCTGGTTGTTCAGCAAGAAAAGAAATTCCCCAGAGAATCAGTTCTTCCCAGATGTCTCAACAGTATGCTGCTGTCCCATGTTGCATCCAACTTGGAAGAAAGACACATTGTCCCTTATATTACAGAATAGACAGTAAGGCATAGGTTTCTAAAATCAGAAATAAAACTAAGATAACTTTGAAGTCCTCATAGCTTTGAATTATCTAGACGAAAGAATACCAACACTTAAATGTTGATGAACTGGGAAAAGATTTGGGTTTAAGGAAGTGACAGAACTAGTTTCAAAGGATACAGCAAGTAGTAAAACTGGTTGAAAGACATACTTGCTATTATATTTCCAGAAAAATAATAAAAAAAAAAACCCTTTCTTGGAAATTAACCAGTTTTGACCAAACTCTCTTGACTCTAATTGAAATTCACTGGAAAGAGAGTCCTGCCAAACCGAGGATAGCCTTGTCAGTAATGAATTAATAAAATGACATGGATGGCAACACTCCTGAGTTAAGAGTGTGACTGTACTCAGCAGTGCAGTGAGACTCTTCAGCTTTTTTGGAGCCATTCCACTTCGTTACACAGTCAGATACCCACCATCCACAGCCAGAAGCTGCCTCCATAGCCCTTCCACAACAACTCTGACCAGGGCCAGCAGAGATGTCTGTTTGACTTTATTCCAAATCCAAAAGGGCAGAGACCTGCTCCTGCCTTGTCACCACTTGAAAGACCATTATCACCACTTGAAGACATGACATAAAGTAAGGTTTTGTTTTCAAAAATAATTTTTAAGCAATAGCAGCATCTTCTCGACAGCAAATTGAATTCATAGTCAAGAAGTGCATGGGAAAATATGGCTGTGAGTTCAGAGAATACTCCTCAGTGTTAACACACACACATATCTGTGAAATATAATGAATATTCCCCAAAATCAAGTGCTACAGCAGGAGAGAGTGGGCTACACCCTGATGAATTCATTCACATGAATAATCCCAGGTCTGTCCATGTGACTGTTTGTGTCAATAAGACAAACAAGTTTTGGCCTGTCCTGAATATTGTTCCCTACAGATTGCAACAGAGGAGACATAATTATGTAAGTGAGAGAAAGGCAGCAGGAGCAATTCCTAAAGGCAGGACATCATTAAGATTTCACAACAGACTCATTTTCCCAAGGGATCCAGAGGAAACTAGAGCCATGGATTTCCTGAGGCCAGACTCTATGTTTGGATTCATACATCCAAGTGCATTCCTAATTGCTGCATGCACTTAAGCATAAAGTTCCTTGGGAAGTGAACAAGAGTCAAAACAGGTCCTAAAAGCACGTCCAGTCCACCATCCTACACAACCTGAAGCATGCACTGGAAAAGAAAATCCCAGCATCTTGAACAGTCAGCACTGGAGATTTACCACACACATTTTCTCTGGATAATAGACAAATAAACACATGCATTGCAAGGGGAAGCAGTTACTGCATACCTTCAGGACCAGGGCACTGCCAATGAGAAAAACCAAGTCTGCAGGACTCTGAAACAAGTCAAGAGACATTAAGAGTGAAAGCAATCAGAGTTGACCTAAGAGCTTAACATATCCAGCAGGAACAGAAAAAGGTACTAGCTGGGCTTGGGTTCACATTCATTTTTTGTCTCAACATTATGGCAAATTCTGTATTGCAGGTTGGAATTGGCACTCAACTTTAGCTCCTCACACCTCTGGGTGAGGAAAATTAACATATACACTCAGTCCATGTCTGGGTTGGATTTATTTATTTATTTATTTTTTCTAGCAAAAACTGAATTAGATATTTAGAAAAATCACGCGGTGACTGGCTCTAATTAAAGGTGAATGCTTTAGAACTTACTCCTTGAAGAAGGAAATTTCCTGCCGGAAATAAACGTTGAGGAAAATTGCTGTGTTGCATATCTATGTTGCGGTAACTAAAATTGTTCATATATCACAATGTAACACTACCACAATTCCAACTGAGTTGCTTTGCAATATGTAAATCAATGTTGTACCTTTGTATGAAACGGTGCTATATAGTTTTATAAACATACACACCACACATATATGTAAGACAAATACAGTCCAGGAGCTAGAGCCCAGTTCTGGTGTGATAAAGAGAGAGCAGCTCTCTTTGGATTTAATGTGGCACAACTCTGTGTGTGAATCTTGCTTAGCTCTGTAAGGTGGTACTACTATTTCTGAATTGTTCCACTTCAAATTTTAATCAAATCCACTCCTTTGTGACTATAATCCACTGCTTCATTAATAATGAAGCTTAATGAACAGAATTAAAAGTTGATTAATTGTAAGCACAGTTAAACACAGAAATGCTTTGCTTCTTTGCCATAAAATCTGTCTACTGTAGAAACTTGTCACTTTCCGTACTCTCTGTCTTTAGATTTTCAAACAGCTTTTATAGTTTTTAATTCCTACCTACAGTTCAAATACACTTTCATTTTTGTCCTCCTTGGCCCTTCTACATCACAAGCAGTGAGCAGATAAATGGCTGAGAAAGCTAAAATATTTACAAAAGATGACAAAGATCAACTATTCTGGAAAAAAATGTTGAAAAGAAGCATGTAGGAATTATGCAGGGGTGTGTGTATGTACATTTGTGTCTGATTTAATCTCTCTTCAGTGGTCTTACCTGGATTCTGTACTTCTCCTGGTCCTATAAGCACCACAGAAGTTTCCACAGAAGCTTCCACAGAAGCTTACTGAGCAGACCTCTCTCTCAAAAACAGCTGCTCTGAGACATCTGAGTGTATCCACATGCCTAGAGGCAGAAAGAGTTGAAGTTAGGCAAATGCTACCAAAGCCCTCTTATATACTTAAGAATCCTCATCTTCAAAATACTACCCCTTGAATGCTAACTACATTAGACCATTTTAAAATGATATTTAAAGTTCCTAGGTCACTCAGCCAATCAGGAAAAGGGCTATTTTTCCTTTATAGACAGAAATCAGCAACTGTATGTTCTACTGTCTTTTTTTTCAGGAGAGAAATAATATTGCACAAATAATTTCAGTGTCCAGGCATCAAACAGCGAACTATTAATTTTAAGTAAATTATTTTTATTCTTCTTACCAGATCTTCACACATAGTCAAAAAGATTCAAAAGGATTCAAAAAGATCCAAAAACTTAACCAGTAGAATGAAATAGTTTTAAGTTTAAAATGATATATTAAAATAGACATTGCTGAAATGTTTTGTATCTCATTTATGTACTGCTCAAAGCTGTGAAAATAGATGATATGAAGTCTTACCAAAAATATGTATGTAGTGTGCCAAGTGAAAAATAATAGTGATTAGCTTAGCAGCATCTTCAGTATGTATCTTTCATAAGACATGATGTATTGAGAGTGTGTTTTACTTGGGCTGTAGAATTAAACTAGTAGGAGGTCTAGTTTGAATTAATATCCAGGTTCACTGGGAAATATTGATAAGACTTAAGTATGATTCCCAGTAATATGCTGTTCTATACATCTACAGTTTGGTCGATAGGGAAAATGAGCTGCCTACACTAAACATACACAGTATACTTGAAACATTTTAAAGATGTTTTGAAGAAATCACAATACAACATTTGCTTTTATAAATCCAGACCTCAGTTCACGTGGCGCATGAAATTGCTGTGATTTTCCTTACTGCGTGCTGTATCTTTACAAGTCTTGGAGGCGCCTGTCAATTTTCAAGACAGATTCAATGGCATGCACTGCATTGTCTCCTGCAAATTTGCTTTTGTTCTTGTTTTGTTGCTTTTATCTCTGATATACATAATGCATCTCCCAGGAGAGGGGGGCTTTCAGGGCAGCAAGGACAAGCAGACCACACTGATGGCAAAGCTGAGGCTATCCAACAAATTTCATGCAGTTCCCACATCAGCAACAAGGATATTCACCTAGAGCACCATGTATTTCTGGGTAACATGAATCCATCTGTCATGAAACAAACCTAGACTGACCGTGAAGGATGATAGACTACATATTGACCCTCAGCTACAACAGAGGATCAGGAGCCCTTGCAGCACAGGAGTAGACTGCAGTCCAATCGTTGGTAGCGCTTTCCTGCAAATGGTCCAGGCCTCCCCTTCCCTTGGCTCTCTGACCTCAGTAGCACATTTTGCAGCTATGAACTTGAGGATTTAGCTACACATCTCTGAAAGCTGGTTACCTCTGAAGGTTGGTTACATCACCACAACAGTGCTGAAACCCATCTTTCCATCCCAGAGATCACATTCCTTTCACAGTTCAAATACCGAATATTAACACACTCTCATCTACTGGCACTGAATACCAAAAGGGCTTAAAAATCAGACCCCTAAATTGAGATGGAAACAGCAGCAGCCATTACTCTGTAAAACACTTTTAATCATCTAATTATTGGGAACAAAAGAAAACAGGGATAGCACTGAGCTCTTGTCAGCCCGAGTGCCAGGTTGGAGTCAATCTGCAGCTATAGAGAAATACTGCAAATTTGCTCTAACAAAATGTCCTGCCTGCCATTAGACAGCCTGGCTGAGTGTTTCCTGTTTGGTTCCTCTCCTTACACTTGTGAGTGCCATTGTTATTTGGTGAAAAAAAAAAAAAAATGAATTCATGTTAAGTGCACAAGTGAAATGACAAGCATCTCACTGTTCTCTAAAAACCCTCCCTGATTGCATGTCGCTCACTTTAAATTCTGATTAAAAGAGGGCATTGAGAATCTCAGCTGGGAATGCAAAAGGATAAATAGACTTATCATCAGCTACATTTTGCACAAACTACCAGGCTGGGTAGCTTTCATTTCAGAGCTAAGTACTGAGGACCACCACTACCCAGATGTTAGCGTATGGTCTCACATAGCATTCTTTACAACCAAGCGTTATTTATTTTTATTTTTTAAAGAAAACCACCTCTCATGATGCAAATTAAAGTTTTGTATAAAAAACTAATGGCAATATCACCACACAGCAGTAGGGACAGCTTCATATATACCCTTGAGATAGTGAAACAATACACATGGGAAACTGAGAAGTGTAGTCGGTACTGACAGGCTAAAGCAGGACGACAACGTGAGCCCTGTTTTGGCATAACTTTGAAAATATCTTGTTAAAGCCTACTGTTAGACACTAAAGAACAGTGGAGGACAAACTGTGGACAAAAGAGAAAAAAGTAGGACACAGACATGCTAATAATCAGTGTGAATGGATATCTGCCATTTTTCATTTTCAGACGGTTTAGAGAAGATGACATCATTTATCTACAGAGACCAAAATGCAAGCCTTCAGTGTGGTGAAGGCCAACATGGGAATTTTCATCAGCCAATATGAGCTTGGCCAAAAATGGAAAATAAACCTGCTATTGAACAAGTGTTAATCATGACTGAGGTGCAAAAGTCAATACCGAATGACTACAGAGGGCTCTGAAGGTGAGAAGAAATGCAGATTATCTTCTTAAATGTTCAGATCGTGCAACAATGCTTAAGCAGTTTGTTACTAAAGGGTAGAATAAGGCTTTCCAGGATGCCATTAATTGTTATTGTTATCCTGGAGCAAGTGCTTCTACATATTCACTTGATCTCAATCTCTTTCTACGCATTATGTTACTACACTGACACCCCAGCTGTATTTGGTGTTCATTGTCATTTTCTTGTAGTGAGCTAATGACACTACTATAAAACAACTAGCAGCTGGTGGCACAGTACAAATAACTATTATTCAACATGAATTATGAATAGCATAGAAGCACTAAAGAAAACTTCTTGAAATACATGTGATAATGCATCCTAACTCTTTTCCCCTTCCCAGCTGCTAACTCATCTCTGAATGCTGCTGTAGTTCAGATGCCTCTCCACGATGTGTGTACATGGCACTCTGGAGCAGTTCACTGAAGCACCAGCTTGACAATATACCACCCCAAAAGACTGATATTTCTCACTCTGCTTAGTCTGTGTGCCTCTGGAGCTTTTTGCTAATATCACGCCTGCTTGTATTTGGGAGTAGGTAGAATCATAGAATCATAGAATATCCTGAGTTGGAAGGGACCCTTAAGGATCATCAAGTCCAACTCTTGACACCGCACAGGTCTACCCAAAAGTTCAGACCATGTGACTAAGTGCACAGTCCAATCTCTTCTTAAATTCAGACAGGCTCGGTGCAGTGACAACTTCCCTGGGGAGCCTGTTCCAGTGTGCAACCACCCTCTCTGTGAAGAACCCCCTCCTGATGTCAAGCCTAAATTTCCCCTGTCTCAGCTTAACCCCATTCCCACGGGTCCTATCACTGGTGTTAGAAGAGACGGTAGAAGAGATGCTTGAGATACAGACCTATAATTTTAGACTCCCTAGACTATTCCAGAGTCAAAAGTAAGGGAGCCATTCGGGGCTGCCCCACACAAACAGGCCTAGCAGGGAAACACTGGCAGAACCTGAGGCATTGGTCTTTGAGCAGGATGAGGAGGGAAACCTAAATCTAACATTGCCATGGAAGCAGGCATGAGAAACAACAGGCACGTTAGAGTACAGTCACAACTGATCTCCTGACATTGGTTTCAGAAGAGTTTTGGTTTGCTTTATGGGATTCACTCCAATGTACTACATTTGCCATTCAAAGGTAAAATGGGGGTCTGAAGATGGGGACAGCCCCATCTGCTTTGATGTTGGCAAGTGCCACGGAGTGGAGTAATGAAAACTTTCTATGTATAAACTGTTGAACAAGGATGTGTTTAACTACTAATGATATTTAGGGAAAACTAAATTCACCTTCCTATTTGTAGCATGCCATCAGGCCTTTACACCTGGCAATTTCTTTGAAAGACCTTAGGTCTGTGTTTTGTAAAATAAATAAAATAAATAAATAAATAAATAAGGTTCCCAAGCAATTTACAGTTTGTTAACCTCTACACAATAGGCTTTTCATGATGCATAGGGGTTTTGGTTCTTTTTTATTCTTTTTTTAATGAAATTCTGTTTTAGAAAGATGGAGAGAATTTAGAAAAAAAAGTACTTTATTGATACAGTCAGAATACAGCCTCAGTTAAGTCTTCAAAATGGAGCCTTTAAGTTACACAGTAAGGCCTTCAGCCTGCAAGGACTTCATGTATATACTTGTCTTTATGCACTGCAGTTAGCCCCACTGATGTCATGCAATTACTGTCATGGATATAGTTATCTTCCATTTCTCTCAATGGGTCATAGCCTGCATGTGTACACAAGTACTGTATCACAATCTTACTTATATATACAAATGGTAAAACAATTCCCTGTTCACACATTTAGACAGCCAGCTCAGATGAGCAAAAATTTGATTCAAGAAAAGCCAACAGTGAATGGGGTCTTTTACAAGTGTACATCTTCCAAACAGAAATCAACTTATAATTGAAGTTGAAATGAGAACTGCTATTCAATTTGATAGCACATAGAGGGTTTCCTAGGAGAAAAGAGTTTGAGAGGGTGTTTTTTTGTTTGTTTGTTTGTTTGTTTTTGGTTTGTTTGTTTGTTTTCCAGATAACCAGGTATAGAATTACCTGACATGACAGTTCTCTTGAGCAGAGATTCAGTAAGCAGCTATGGAGGAGGCATGCTTCCTTCATCTGTAGATGCAGGACCTTCCTGAAGGCAGAACGAAGTATGGGTGCCCTCCATTCCCCAAGACATCGGTATGAGCTCAGAAACCTTCATAAAACAAAGCAGAGCTTGATTACCATGTAGATAACACCAGACTGACACTGACTGTAATATAGTTTTTGTTATTTTTACTGGACCACTGGGGTACCCAGAAGTCAGGGAATTTCAATACCCACACATCCTCATTGAATATTAATGCCAGAACCATAACAATAGTGGCTAATAATGAAGCTTTTCACTGCCATGTGAATTACACATCAATATTAATGAAGCCTTTGTTAACATTCAGTGTTCTTCCCTCTCTGCGTCTCTGCCAGGATTTTGGACTGGTTTATGCCAACAACACAGACTTAGATGTCAACCCTGAGTGGGTCCCAGACACTCAGAAAGGGCTTGCTTTTGCAAACATACATTTAAATTAACAAGTATGCCATATCAAGGTTGCTTTAAATTGATAGTTGCTTAGTTTGTTTCTGCATATACAGGACAGATATGGCTTCATATGTTTGCATATCCTAAAAGTAACACACAGAGGACTGTCTTTATCTCAAAATGTTGTTACAACAGCCTTTGTACACAAAGTCTGACACAACCATTTACAATCATTTATGATTCTCTCGTTCTTCCCAGAATCAGACGTATCAAAAAAAAGGTAATGGTTCAGTGATGAGAAATGAAGACAAGTAGTTTTCAGTTCTGTAACAAGTCCATGATACAGATCACTAAGCAAGTTCACCCTGAATTCTGCTCTTCTGCACAGGAAATTGTTCCAGTGCTTTGAACCTTCATATGAAATTTAAATGTAATTGCCAGAAGCATTACCTTATTAATAAAAGTAGAAAAGCATCATTACTAATTATCGTGAGCTTCATTTGCATTTTCTAAACATTTACATTATCTAATCTAACTATGTAGCAGATGCTTGCATGATTTCTAACTCAGCTCTTTTCCAAAATGAATATCCAACACCAGTAAATAATAAGGATTGCTTTGGACTACTCCTGTCAGATGCAGTGTCTTACTCAAAAATGAATTTCATCAGCCCACAGATGCAGTCCATTTTTAATGAATACCAAGCCACTAACTTCATTTCAGTACAGCTGATCTACCTTGTTGAATGCTGTATCAACTGATCCCATTTCAACAGTAGATCCTGCAAGATATCTGCAACAAATTACCTCTTTGATAGAAAGATCCAATTGATTTGCACTAATCTAATTTAGAGGAGGCTAGAATAAAATCATACTGGGACTTAATCTCATCTGAATACAAACAGTACAAAAATGCTGCTGATAAGTAGCTGATGTAATGCTCTGACACACCAGGGGGCTGATGTACCAATCCTGCTCCCATTGAGGAGAGCACTCTGCAATTCCCAATGGTGCCACTCAGATTAAGACTTGAAATTGCATGTTTAGCATAGAATAACTGGAACTTAATATCACAAGATAAAGAAGGGAAAGGGAGAAGAGGAGAGAAAAAGCAGACTATTCTTTGCAACAGTTGTCACGAAAGGGACACGGGGTGCATTGAACACAGCATATCTAGTCAGTCCAAAGAGATTATTCTTCCACTATATTTAGCATTGGTGCAGCTTCACCTTGAGTATTGTGTGCAGCTCTGGGCTTCACACTATAGAAGGGGTGTTAAGGTCCTTGAAAGTGTCCAGACGAGGGCAACAAGGTGGTAAGAGGGCAGGAAGGCACATCCTGTCAGGAGAGGCTGAGGACACTGGGGTTGTCCAGGCTGGAGAGGAGGAGGCTGAGAGATGGCCTCACTGCTCTGCACCTCCCTGAGGAGTGGGAGAGGGAAGTGCCAGTCCCTGCTCCTGGTCAGCAATGTCAGGAACATCACAAGTCATAATGCCTTTAATAACATGCTCTAACTTTTAGTTAGCCCTGAAGTGGTCAGGCAGTTGGAATTGATCAGCTCTGTAGCTCCCTTCCAGTTGATTCGATTCTATTCTATTTTATTCTATTCTATTCTATTTCATTCTATTCCATTCCATTCCAATAACCAAATCCCATCTAGACCGACAACACACAGCACCAGGCCTTTGGTAAGATAATGCCCAGGAAGAAATCAAAGCTCTACTCCTCACAGTCTAGCAAAGGAGCCATAAGTAGTGGAACCAAACCTAACAAATCACAGGTGGCTCTTAAGCTTATTGTTGTAAGCTTAAGGTGAGAGTGATCTGATGTCATTACTAGTAATCATCAAAAGCAAATGAAACCACCAGTGTTGCTTTTTCTTCCTTTAAAATAAGCCCTCCAGATTTTGGTAGACAGGCAGCCAAATTTCAACAAAACCACCGTTTTGACCTGTGCCATCAAGTCCACTGCAGGAAAGAATGGAACCAATTTTACAGCACAGAATAGGATGCTCTAAAAGCCTATATCAGGAGTAACTGGACTTTGAGTGAACAGATTTCATTTATAGACATTTATTTGCTGATTTACTGTGTAGATTTAGGATAATTCAGCCCACCATCTCTCTGTGTCTGTAAAATGGTGATAACAATCCCACCTCCTGGGAAGCTCGAGGTTAAACTTACTAATATTTGCAAAACACTCTGAGGTGCTGCAATTCAGGCAGTAACATGAATATAAAACATCACTATACTGCAGCTATTATATTTAAATTCATCAGCTTCAACCAGAAATATACTTATCTAAGGGGAAATATAATAATACTTCCTTATTCTACGCTACATAAATAACTATGTAATTATGAAGGAGCAATTATAAATGAAAATAATTGTAGCAAACTTGGAGAACTTAGAACTTGCAATAAATTCTGGTCATCTGGGACAGCAAACAAGAATAAATGGATGAAAAGACAAATAGATACAGGGATGCATACATAATCAAATTATGCAAGTGGAAAGGATCTTTGGATCCAACCTCCAACCATACAAAAATGTTTTGTTTGTGATTGACTTTCTGGTTGTTCACTGTTCTGTTACTTCCATAGAATATGCCAAGAAAACAAAATTAAGTTGGTAATATCTGCAAGTCTGGGGACAGAGTATGTGAAACCATTAACCACTGAAATCCTCTTCCGTCTCTAAGCACACATATTCCCTCAGACCTTTGCAAATAAATGTCTCAGCTATCCTATTTCTGTTTGGATTCCATTGTCCCTAAATTAGTGTAAAGTTTCCTGGATGACCTGAAATCTTAAACTATGTTTCACGTCAAATCCCTGGAATGAAGCTTTCTACGCAGACAAGAAGAATGGAAACAAAAACCCTCATCTCTATAGTTCAAAAATGAAAAGCTATAACATTTGTCATTATTATGGCTGCAATTCAGTTAGTTTTCCTGAGTGGGAAGACAATATGGTTTCTGACAACAGGCACTGTTTTGGCATTAACAGCTGTCCAAAACCAATTCCAGTTATAAGCTCTTCATAAATGTCTGTCTTCCTGGAGTGCTCACATTTGAAATCTGTATTTTACCTTCAACGTGATTTCAGTAGTTGTTTGGAAGTATACACTCAACAGACTGACTTCCTGCTTTTATTCAGTATTCATGTATTTGAAATACGCTACTGGAGAAAAAAAGGATTTGTGTATTAAAGTGTTTACCTTATTTTCATTTCTATTTTCATTGCCTCAAATACAACGCAGAATTTCCTGATAAACAATCCCCAACATGGGCTAAAACAATTCCCACTTATTATTCACAGCAGAGGTAAAACAGGATTTCAAAGGCTAAAAGATGCCCTCAATTTGCATCCTGCTTCATTTGTCAGTAAATCTGTTTGCTGTTGGGAAGGCGTTTGCCATTCTGTTCTATTAGTCATTCAGTTAAAGCAAGGCTTGTAATTAACACTTGTGATAATTAGGCGTTGGTTTGGTTTGGTTTGGAATCAACCTCTGAGTTTTAATTAAATCTCAGGAATTGACAAAAACGGATACGGGCTTTTGTTTAGCCAAATGATTAAGCGGTATTTTCTTTATCATCTTTTTGTAGAAGCCATATTATTTTCTACCCCAAGCAAGCAGGGATGTTACATTGTGGGTTTAAATGAGCAGTTTACAAATAATTACTATTTCTCTATTTAATGTTAATAGGAACCTCATTCCAAAAACAAATCACTAACCTCACACAGAACGCTTCCCTCAACGGACGCATTATCTTTATGACAACACTAGGTCAGCCAACAGTACCATATATTACCCATGACTTATTCTTTATTGGAAGATAGGGAAAAAATATCTTCACATTGAGTTAAGCCTATCCCAGTAAACCTGTTACGTGAACATTTTGTCCACCAGCAAACAGACAACCCAACCTGCCATGACAGATTCCAATTACAAGAAAATATATATCTTAAACAAATGAAACCCTTGTGTATCTAATGGTGCAATACAATAATTACAAAGACGATTGGACCATCTGTGCATCAGATTTATGGCCTTATCATGTACAGTCAGACCTTCCTAAAGTAGCCTGTCAAAGGAGCAGAACTTAAAAGGGAAGAGCTGAATGTGTGGCTACATTTTAAAGTAGCTTCTAAACAAACAAAGACATTGTCTTGCTGATCAGTTTTCAGAAGATGAAAATTCTAGGTCAAAATTAATACGGAACTAAGAATCTGGTATTGAAACCATTTTTTATCTGGTAAAAACCTGGTCGTAAAAGATGAGTGGCAGGGATGAGGGAGACTTTCTAAGAATACCCTGCAGGATGGCATAGGGACACCAAGCATCACCTCTCCTGTGGGTGGGGATGCCCTGGGGAAACTATCCATAGAAGAGGGGTTGAAGGAGACAGAGAAATGGAGAAGACAGCTGATATGGGGTTGTTGTCATTGATGAGGTTGGAGGAGCTGGAGTTTAGGAAAAGCCCAAATATCTCCTCATCACTGACTGCAAGGGGGGGGGGGCTGGCTACAGGTGACTCACATTATGGAATGAGCAATGTGGGAAGCAAGGTTTTGTTTGATCAGAGTAATAGTATGGTGTAGAGTACTTCCTAGGACCCAGCCCAGGGCTTTGTTCTCAAACTGAATGTTCTTGGGAGCTGCACAAGGGCAAGCAGAATTAAAAACCTTAAAATAAATTTTGAAAAATTCAGCAAGCTGCATCTTGCTTCCAGAATTTGGCCAAGACTGGCAGCATTTTATACTCAAAGTTTTTTTTAAACTCTAAAGAAGGCACAATATTCATTGCTTTAGAGCAAGAAAATTACAAAGCAATGGGCTGCTGCAAGAAGTGGTATACACAAGGTCCTTCCTCAGAGATGCAACTTGCCCAAGTAAGAGCTTGTTTGGAAATCTGTATTTCAAAACCAACCAGTGCCACATGGAGGAAAGCCAAAGCAGCAGAGCCCGTCAAGCCCTTACAGCAAGTTCATACTCCAGGATTCATTACACTGCCTCTCTAAATGGCATTATGGTGAAGACAAGGAGCCCGCAGAGAAAGCTGAGGGAAAGATTTTCTTCAGAGGGGCTGTTCTGCAGCACCAAGCAGTTCTGTACTCTTCCCTCACCTTCCCCTCCCCCCCAAAAGAAGAGCTTAAATAGTGATGTTTCAAACACATACTACTGTTTCTTGTTAAGTAATTTTAACTCAGAAGTTATAAATATGCCAATGGACTAAGGGATGCATGGGACAGCAGAACAATGAAAGCTAATCAGTGCACAGAAAAATGAATAAAGGCAGCTTAAATTCATTGGAAAAAGATAAAGCAAGCAGAACCATCCCAGCCTCCATTGCAAATGGTTTACAGATGCATAATGAGCATAACTATTAGAGGGAGACAAGTTTTTAGAAAACTCAGTTGAGTTTGCTGTAAACTCCTTTTACTTCTCTCAGTACAGTTATCAATGAAATGGAGCTTTGAAAGAGGAGAAAAAGAGAGGAGACTGTGATAAAGCGAGGAGCGGAGGAAAAGAGCTAATACTGAGAAATAAAATAAAAGCAGGGAAAATACAGGAAAATCAAAATATAAGAAAATGTACAGAAAAGCAGATAAGAAATTGGAGATAAGAAGAATGGAAGAACAGAAGCTAGAGTCGGAGATAAAGCACAAAAAATTGAAAAAAAAGGTAGAAAACCTGGGTTGAATAAGATAGGAGAAGACATGAAGTGCAAAACGCTACACTAAGGCTGAAAATACTTCCCTCCCCCCCAAAAAATAAATAAACCAACAATAAAATCATGATATAGGTGAAAAAAAAAAAAAAAGTTAAGAAATTTTAAATAGGAGTAGAAGTTACAAGCAGCATGCCCAGAAAATGCCATCTTTCTCCAGCATGCAAGTCCCATTTTGCATAGGCACACTGAGGCAACCGGCAGGGAGGAGGCTTGCCAGTGTCTTTAGTAGTGCAAAAAATGAGACTTTTTGCTATTAAGTCCCAGTCCAGCTGCTGCCAGCCTGCCTTTGGCTGGGACTTGCCAAGAGTATATCATTCACCGACAAACTCTTATCTGAAAGCAAGAGGGACAACCTATGAAAAAATGAACCCACCCAAAGGTGGAAATGACTTAATGCCTTCTAACTTCAGGCTGGTCATGAGCTAAGCAATAGTCTTACTCAAGAAGAAAAAAGAAATAAATGCAACATTTTGGAATATGTAGAATCTATTTTCTCACCTGCCTTCTCCAGTAAGGAAACTGAATTCCCGGAATTTAACTTTGGGCACTGGTATTTGTCATTCTTCTTTGCTACGCTCAAGGGCTCGATGCTGAGGACAAATGGGTTTCATCAACTATTTGTTACTGTCACAAAGCTAGCTTGGATTTCTGAGCTTGGCCCCTCAACTATACAGCCATAGTCTTCTTCATGGATGAGGTCATTTTTTTAATCATCTTTTGTCTAAAGGACAAGCCTGCTTTATTAAGTATGAGAAAATAAAGAAACCCTGAAAAACCACGGGAGGCTGACAGAAGTGGGTGCCTTTTATATTAGATGAAGTCCCACATACAAAATAAACCTCCGGCTGACTGTACCAGGAGCAGGACTGCAGCTAAGGTTCATCTCTGCTTTACCTTTTCTATCTCCCACTTCCTCTGCCCAACACAGCTAAACCTCAAATGACATCTTTGCTCTGAAGCTGCACTGAGATACATACATACAGAGAGAGACAAAAGAAAAAGCCCTATACACATTAAGGGAGTTTTGTGTATACTGCATAAGAACTGCAGCGTGGTATCCCCAACGTCCTGTGCAAAAGGCAATGAATTCAATGAGAGTTTTTTGCTTGCCCTTGAAGTGCTTTCGGATGAGGCTTTAGAAGAGCAGTAACACTGCCAGCTCTGCATGCTCAGTATACCTACAGCAAGAGACAGTAACTTTTCCATCTCTGAGTTTGTCTTAACTTTCATACAAAGCAGAGAGGAAGGAATTATGATCTTGAAATGAAGCATAGGATAGTGCCACATGTGCCACCATTTGGGTCTTTTCAAACAGAGGCACAAAAAAATTGATATTAAAATATTTTGGAGTTGTTTTCTTCTCAATCACATTCCAACCTGTCTTTGGTTAAGAATCTGAAATGTTTAATTAATGTAATTTTTTGCACTCCCAATTGGAGAGAAATCTTTAGAAACATGAGCTAATCATGGCATGCATTTCCAAAAGGCAAAAAGACTTGAAATGACTGATATTTTAATAGCTCCTTTGTTTAAAGTCAGCTGCAAGAATTTTTGTGGCCTTAATACTAAATAGTACTATGGAGAAATAACAGCCCTTTTCCCTCTCTCCTCATATGGGTTCCAGGCCACAGCTAAACACCGCAGAGAATGCAGAATTGGGGGCATTTTGTCACTTGCTTTTAGGGACCAATAGGGCAGGAAATGTTGTGGTGTAAGAAGTGACAGTTCCTTGGCACCAGTCCTCAGCTGTGCCCAATGGCACTGACTGGAAGGAGAGCAAAAAGACTGGGGGAAAAGTCCTGTCTGCAGGGAGCAAGGAGAAAAGGGTGGGGAAACCAAGACAGAGATGTCTCCCTCAGCATCTCCCAGCCTTCTGAAATATCTCTTTCTAGCCTCAGTCATTTGAACCTAAAGGAACAAGCCCACAGCACATGGTTCTTCGTTGCTTGAAGACCAACTGGAAGGCAGTAGTGTGTTCTGGCTAAGGTTGAGGTGACATCCACCACCTCACTTGTTGGAAATTGGCTGAAATTGCTGGATAGGCATGTAGGTACAGTGGGGTAGGATGAAGGGAGCAGAATTTTCACACCCTGGGAACAAGTTTTAGACAGAAAGCTTCATAAAGCAAAGCAAAAAGTTGTAAATTCATATTTAAAAAAAATATATTAAAGTACCTCTGAGGATATAGTCTTTGGACCACATTGTAACTTTTTCTTTCTAGCTATTATTTCTTAAACTGGAGTTCAAGGTTGCTGTACCCACTTCACACCAGCTAGGCATAGCAGCTGTTCTCTTCAGCTATGTCAGTTGGTTTAACAGAAGATACTAACTTTTTATATGTACATTTTCTCACCACCATGATCAAAGCAAAGGAAGCAGAGAAGGATGGAAAGAAATCCTACATCATCTACTAACAAAAGGGAAGGAAAAGAGGGAGGAGGAATCTCCAAAACTTGTGCTCGTCCAAGGGAAAAGCATATAAAACATACATGTTAATGAATAACCAGATGTTTCTAAAAGCCAGGAAATCTACTCTTCCCCTTGGCCAATTTCAAACTAGCATGAACTCCTTTTCTTGTTCCCAGTTCATCAGTGAACACTGGATACTCAGATGCTTAATTTGTGCCTCCTGCAATGCTCACTAAATCCAAGGAAAGTTTTTGCACAGTTTGGTTTTGGAGCAGTCTCTAAGCATAGCAATGCTGTGGTTAATGCAACACTTCAGTTTGCTCTGAGACGTGACACCAGATTTTCCATTACAATAAGCTTTCCCAATTGTCTTTCTTGTGGCAATTCTAATTATATACAGAATAAACTGTTCTTTTAGCTATTGAGCCAATGTTTCAGAAGATTCAAAACAGTATCCAGTATTCAGTCAGTCAGTTACTCTTCTAAATTAAAGTCAGAGATTGATCAAATGATAACCCTACAATTTTTTGTTTATTTAACTATAGACTTTGGCAGGCCTGCATGTTTAAGTTCAGCATATCCCTAAGTGTTTTCAGATCAGAGCTTCTATTTATCATGAGACAGCAGTCTGAGGAATTAGCATGTCCTCATCTTCTTCGTGGTGTTCAGCAGACAAGATGGGTCTGTAGTATAACGTGTCAGAGAACTACAAAGTCCCTTTGGACAAGCTTCTGTGAGAATTAGATCCTTAGGATAGCTTGACAAGCGTTGTTGCTTTTTCTTTTGTTCCTCCTGTTGTCCTCTATGGCAGGTAGAAAATGAGCAATTAAAAGGATCTCATGTCTTCCTGTATTCAATAAAAAGAGATGTGTAAGAGGCTGTCATTGTGTCAACCCATTTCTTCATCACTGCCTTAAAGACATGCTTTCTCATCTCCCACCCCAGCCATTAAAGGGGCAGAAACTAATTTCCTGCACAATTTCTTTGGCCAGGCCTAAGCAGCTTAAAGAGCAGTCCTGCAAATGCGCTCAGAAAGAAGTTCCAAAGCTTCTGCCTAGAAAGGAGTTCAAATAAATTAGAGCTCATTGAGCATTATTACAGCTTGTTGCCTATGGTATTTCCTCCCCCCAGGGTAAAGGAAATAATCTTGATTAATGACACCCAAAAAATCATTTTTCTCTTTAATTCACTAATTGGTTAATCTTTTGTGACATCAAAGAAGGCTGCAGCATTTGCAAAAAATGGTCAATGCAAAAGCCAGATTTCCTGTGCATTTTCCATGTGTGCTTTGTTTCCTGATGTAATTTCTAACTGAAAAGGAATGAAAAATTGAAATCTCCAGTTTACATGAGAAATGGCAGTTTTGAGCTCCCTATCAGACACCTCATTTTCTCTACATTAGTCACAATCAGACAGACAAGGCTCTGTCTTGTTGAGCTACATTTAGTAGTCTGTCTGAACTGCAAATTTAGATGACATCCAAATTACAGAGACTCAGCCAGTAGGTTACACTAATGCAAACTAGGAGAAAAAGAATCAAGACTATTGATTTTTTTGGTCCTTTCTCTGTCATATTCCCTTAAAGGCATTTACCAAGGCTTTTAAGATCTTCAGCATTTTCACAAAGGAACAAATTACGTGCAAATAAGACTGCCTTAATCTATTCTTCCCTGCTTGGATTGTTCTTTCTGTACAGTCATTATGTGTTTTTTACGCTGCTGCTGCAGTTTACTTGATCCACTTTCATGCACCATGTGGTCAATATATATGTTGAAGAGTAACTGTGGAAAAGCACATCTCTTGCACCTGCCTATGATAATCAAAATCTTGTTTGTTAATTCCCTGCGATCCAAATACATCACACATCTCTCTGCTCTTTCTTGCAGCTGTTTCAGCAATTTGATGTCAGATTCTGCAGAAAGCTCTTCTGATCGCATTTCCATTCGCAGACAACCTGATTTTTTGCAATAAATATTTACAGGGGGGTTGTTAGAACCTCAAAAATGTGAAAAGCAAAGACCACAGATTCTACTGACAAATAGAGCTGATTTTCAGCATATTGAACCTTCACAACTCTGTCCAAGCCAAACATCCCTGTCCCTCTGACTACTCAGGCTAACATGAATCTACTGAAGACCCACGTAGCTCTACTGAACTCATACGGTAACATAATTAGCTGATGTGAATGGCTGAACTCCACTGAAGGCAACAAAAATATGTATTATTTTTTGCCTACCAGTCTCTGCAGAGGAGCCATAGCCAATATCCAGCTCAACATAACTGTATGTTACTGAGAAAGAAACTCTCAGAAAACACGCTCCTTGGAGCAGTCAGTGCAGTTCAGTTCAGTTCAGGAACAACAGGCTGTACAATCAGCCAAAGACTTAAGTTTCCAGATGCTATGAAAAGTAATAGAAATAATAACAGCTTCAGAGAGTTTAAGTGCTTCCTTCTTTGAACCAGCTACCCACCGAGAGAATTAGGAAGAGCTTTTTCTATATGATCTCACTAAGCAGCTGTATAAGCTTTTTTAGGCATAGTTAGCAAACTACAAACTCATTAGCCACTACATATGGTACTGTCACTTTCCATGAAATCTGAAGCTCACATACTTTCCTTTTAGGCTGTGCACATGCTTCCTGTCGGAGTTGAACGTATGTGCCATCAGGCAGTAATATGCCCCTTATGCATTACCATTTGTGTTTGTTTGACTTTATTTTTCATAGGCTCCTAGGCTTCTGACATTATTTCAGCCTTCAAACTTACATGTGCTCTGCTTTTTTTCCTGCATCTAGGGAAAGAAATTGATACATTTTCCTTTTTTCCTTTATTCTTTTTTTTTGTTTTTTTTTTTTTTTTTTTTGATATGCCCACAAGGACTCCATCTTCCATCTTCTATTCCCTCTCATATGTTATTAATTCAAACACAAACTGAAGTTCATGCTGTTTTTTTGTGCTTTTTATTTACCATTGACAATTGCAGGGTTCGAGGTAAGTGAGTTTCTCACAAGCAGGTAAACTGGCCAAATGCTTTCCTAGTCCCTTCCCGGGCCGGGGGCCCCCCCCCCCCCCCCGCCCTGTGAAGGCAAATCTCCCTTCAAAGCACTAAGAAAGGTCTCAGTTATTATTCCAAGCCAGTTTAGCATGTTTTTCTTCCCTGTGTAAAACACAGAGCCATTTCCACTCTTCAGACTCACATTTTCCCTATCATTGATTTTTTTTCCCCTGACATTTCTGTACTATTATTTTACTACTGGCCTACCTCTTTGCTAACTCTAATGGAACAGAATTGAAGCAAAGACCCAAAATTCCTTGATGCTTGTCCCTCTTCCTTCCTTCTTTTGCGTCTACCTTCAACAGTCTTTTAACAATTTTCCATTTCCCCTGATTTTTTTCTTCTAGATCTCATTCAGATCACAGAAATAGCCTGTTTAAAGTAACTGTAGATTTTGCTGGCTTCTTATCTTCCTTTTTAATCAAAACTTCAAGTTTATACCATTACTGTGGGCTCATGTCATCTCAGAATCACTGCAAGATAATGCAAAGATTGAGTTGAATTTGAATAAGCCCTAAAAATTAATTAGAATTACAGAAGCATTCAGAGTCATCCTCTGAACTTTTTTTGAACTTTTTTTTGTCTTTCCCAATATGTTTAGTCTGTGTATTTCCAATAGAAGAGAATTTGAGCAGTTGGAGAAGACAGATGAAGAGAAAAGGGATGTTTAAGTAACTAGAATTGGAAAAGTTGTGGCAGCTCCAGCATATTTGACTGGAGAAAGAATGAAAAAGAAAAAAAAAAAAAAAAAAGACGTTGCATGCCTACAGTACCACTAGTATTCAGAGGACGAGTAGTTAGAGTTCTTGAGTTAAACATAATGTACAGAACTACCACTCACCACTGCCACCCTGGGAATTACTTAAGAGACTGAAAACAATGCTGCCATGGTGAAAAGCAAGTAAGCTGGCAACAGGACTTCATAGAAACACAATTTTATAGATACGGACTGCCACACTACGGAGAAATTAGAAGTGAACCTTGCTTGGATAATGGATCCCCTACCACTTGCCATGGAGATAGCAAGTGTCACAAATGGAAAAAGAAGGTATTTAACGAGCTGCTGATAAGGATGATAGTATTTTCTAGAGCACCATTTTGGGAGAGAGTGTAAGCCTCAGAAAGGATGCTCAGCAAAACCATATCACTTCCAGCTTAACACACTGCTAGCCATAAATGGTACGGAGAGCTATTGCATGGGACTTTGACACTACCTATATCTGCTTAGCACCAAAGTCAGTGATAAACCTCCATTTCAATACCAGAATGTCACAGTTTAACTCCTGCTGAATCATGAAAAAATGCCTCAATTCTTCAGTTCCTATAATAGTTCTTCAGCACTCACAGAATATCCCATTTTACGCCTTCAAAGCTTTTTGTAAAAAATAAGTATATACTGATATGGATGTTCTCTGGAGACAATTAAACATTATTATTTTCTTTTTACCAGTGGAGACACCAAGACACAGAAAGGTGAAGTGATTCTCCATGTACCAGAAGTTTTAAAGACATCACAGCTGAAGATCCCAAGTGTCCAGGAAACTAGTTTAATTGCATGTAACACATGTCCCAACACCACCAAAAAAAAAAAAAAAAAAAAAAAAAGTATAATTTGGGGGTTATTTTGAGGCTTTCAGAAAAAGGGCTAATCAGAAGCAGAATTTAAAAATTATTCCTTGCAAATTTTAGAGATTGCATGCAAAATCTAGTTCTGAAGCAAACAGCACAAGTCTTAGTTTCCATTGTTTATATGTAACAGGAATTACCTTGCTGTGAGTGAATGGGGGCAGGAAGAACAATGGAAACTTGTGAATGGAATATTATATTTCAGATGTCCAAATGTGACAACTAAGTCTTCTGATGACACTAATTGATTATCTACAGATCTGTACAAGTGACCCCTATTTCATGGAGTATACCAAGCCTCTGAATGGAGCATCAGCCAAATTAAACACCAGACTTATAAAAAACGTATATGATTGATACTATATATACTGTGGTATCTTGTGTGTCACTAAAATAATAGTTATTCATACTAAATTAAAAAAAAAAAAATTATCTTCATTTTCTAAGGTGAAATAAAATCTGTAACTAAGTAAACATTCACATTTACACTTGGTGGATGACCTTTAGTATTAAGCAGAGGTCACCTGAATCACATTATCCATATTTGAATGGTTATATAGGACTTACTTCACACAGAGGTCCCCAGGGTAATTATTTCATATCAGAACTAGGAAAGTTTAGTATCTGTATGCAGTATGTATTTACACTTCATGCCAATGCATTAAATAAAATTCTATCACATTCTGTCTTTGTCTTTGTATTTTCTTCTTTTCAAAGACATAAAGTACGTGATGAGATTACCAATTCCCTCATAGTCTGAAAGGCCCTGTCCTACTATTGTTAAAACAACTATGAAAAAGTTGGGAAAAAATGGAAAAAAAAAAGTCAATAAAGAAGCTGAAATCGTTTTAGAAGAGTGTACAACATTATCTACAACCACTTTGTCATAAGTGAAAAGGCAAAAAAGTATGAGAAAATGCACTATTCTACCATTAATGGACACACATACTTACATATACATGAAAAATGGTAGAAAAGAAAACTTTAATGAAGACATTAGTTAAGAGAAACATCTGAGAATGATTTAGTTAAAGGCCAAGTTCAAAACCCTTAGAAGCCAATGGATATTTTTCAAAGTAACTTACACAACACTCCAAGATGTACTCAGCACAAAAAGAGAAAACCACAAATTGAATAGCCTGAAACAGAGGGTGTTAAAGTCCTGATCAAGGGATTTAAATTCCACTGCTAGAGCCAAACCAAAAGGCCTAAGACTGACTTTGAATCTGGAGTGTTTGAAATCTAGATCCAGACATATCGGACTTCTGTGGCTAATGCGGACTCAGACTTGTTACGAGACCTAGTTGAAGCTCAAGGCAATTTCTAAGGAGGCTGGCATGAGTGTCCTTTCAAAATTTTGACACCTGAAAATCCTGAAACCACAGAGGATATTATTGATAACAAAACAGAGATGGTTGAAATATACAAATTTCTTATCAAAACTCTGAGAAAGCATCTTCCTATGAAACTTTATGGACAGGAAAAAAGGCCAATGTGAGAAATACTGAGATAAATATAGCATTTTCACATTTTCCAAATACTTTCTACATTTCTTTCAGGCAGGAAGTAGTAAAACAGTGGTCAAGAGTTTCATTCTCCCTTCTTTCTGCTCCAGTTTTCTCACCAGTTTTCAGAAGTGTCCACACGGAAATAATTTTTTTTAAATGAAGGATTTTTTTTCAGATTTCTTAACTCCTTTTCCAAAGGAAAGTAAAGAGCAAAAATAGAAAAAAAAAAATAATAGCAATAAAAAAGAAGGTATGGGGAAAAGACCTACCCTGTTCAAAACATTCTTATCCTGTTCACACAAAGACACCGAGCTTTGCATGGTGACAATGCACAGCCACAAATCTGCTTCAATCCTCTCAAAATTCAGATAGTGTTTAGCAATTGGTTCACAGCTTTTAGCAAAGCCAGGGGACGGTGAGTCTAGATGCCCTGCAGGGCCTAATGCAGCCAAGCCATTTAGAACGGCAGGGAACAGATTGCTGCTGCAATGCTTCTACTACTTCAAAATGTAGGTGGTAACATGTAAAACATGCACAGTCCGTGTAAAAACACAGTTCACCTGAAGAAAGGCCATACTCCAAAACGCAGCTGCTTCCACTGTACAGTAGCAGAAGCAAGGCATCCCAGGCTTTGGAATCCAAACATCCTTTCCAACTTCATTCCAGCTGTTGTGTGTTTCAGAAAAACAGGAGTCCATTTGGCACAGGGCTGGTAGGATCTGTTCCAGAGAGATGGGAAATGGGAATAGAAAAGGTGCTGAGGGTCAGGACAGAGGTATGTTCACAATGTTGACATTTGCACAGTGCTTGCCAGCATTATGCCTGTTCTAAGCCAATACCATTAATCATTCACTAAATTCACTTGAAAAAATTACAAATAAAAATAATTAAATAGTGTCAAGGCTTTGTGTTTTTGTACCACAATCCACAAGCTTTGACCTTCACGTGCATATTACATGCAGACCATGCCTGCTTAAATAAAGTTTTGTAGCAGACAGAACATCTGTTAGGTCTATTTCATATTCATGTTTAAGATGGGATTAGTCTCTAGGCTTTGTCAAATAATGAAGAAAAACAAAAAGGAAGAAAGAAATTAAAATCTTAATTCCCCTTTGATTTTGTGAAACAATTTGAATTTGAGCTAATTAGTACAAATGCTTATAGGAAATTCTGTAAGATCTTTGCTTGAAATCTTCCAACCTTTCAGAGATTAACAACCCATCTATAGCATAAGCCCTTTCAGAAATGCAGCACATGTACGACTCCGCAGAATTACAAGGAAAGGTACTTTTTAACTCCAAGTGCTTATGTGGTGTTAACTGGTACAGCTGTATTGAAAGTAACATTGTTAGACTCATTCTGCATCAGACTAGGAGCCAGCACCAGCTAAAATATTTTCTGTATGTTTTTTTGTGTGTGCGTGTGTGTGTGTGCAGAAAGCATTATAGCACTGTGTTTAGAAGTGATGCTGAATTAGGGACCTCCTGATTTTAAAATAATAGCCTCGTAACTTCAAACTGCTGGTCAGTGCCTTAACACCCCCTCTGAAGGCTTCACATGGCTGAGGGCCTAGAGCAGAAGAATACCTGACTGCTCAGTGGGGCTTTCAGCTCAGCGGCCACTTCAAAGCTGCTAGCAGGAAGCCAAGTGACGGGTGAGCCACTGACCATCACTCGGAGCCCACACAGGTGGCCAAAGCTTGGGTGAGAAGCTGAGGAGCATAGGTGCCAGGTAAATTGTATGGGCTCCCCAGAGGATTGGGTCTGCAGCAGGGCTGGGAGCATGTGTTGGCAATATTGAGTTTAAAGGTTGCCCAGGTGAATACTGATTGACACGTTACCAGGAAAGGCACAGAATATCAGAAGCATGAGACTGGAAAAAATGCCTCAGAAACAGACACACAGGTAAGAAAAAACACACCCAACTGACTCACACAAGGAGGAGAACCCAGAGAGCTGGAGGGAGAGGAAGAGTGAGCACTCCACAAGCCACGGATGAATGAAACGGTTGACATAATGCTTCTTCATCGTCCCCAGTACAATTCCATTTCCCATCCACTGGGAAGCATCTCCAGGTCAGCTCCACAAAGCTAGACAGGTTTCCTGTGTGAGGTTCCTAGTTTGCTAAACTGTGGGATACCAAGAAAAGAGAATCAAGCAAAATGGAAAGAAAACCATGATTTTACACCACATCCAAGCCTCCTGCATACTACACCCTGAGAGGGAGGGCCAGTTCCCATACAAGCACAGATCTACGCAACAAAACAGATTTTCACTTGCATAATCATTTGCATGGCAGGACTTACTGCTTCTGCTGCATGCAGAGCACTGCAGTCAAGTTCTTTTCCAAGCTCTTCTCTCCCTACTTAAAACCAGGCTGGATATTCCCCAGTAATGGATTTTACAGCAAGCACACGACAGCCAATTTGGAAGGGTCACTTCACTAGTGGGGAAACAGATGGGAGCGGGCAATTATCAATGGAGAAATACTGCATGTAGATAAATATCTACTGCTAGGATGACACCAGCAGAGCTCCCGTAAGAGTTAATTGTGCCCCTTCGCCTTTTAGACTGGGTTGCAAAGGTTCATAAAATACTGGGTGTAAATTATTTGCAATTTCAAAGGGCTTTTGATAGGATCCCTCACTGGAGATTATCAAAGGGAACAAATAAGCATGGGATAAAGAGCAAGTCATGTTAAGGATTAAATCCCAGTTAAATAATAGGAAACAAAGAGTTATAACTAATGGGTTTTTCCCAGAATAAAGAGAAGTTAATAACAGGACACCCTTCAGAGCATTACAAAAACTATTATGGTTCAATATAGTTATTAATAACGAAGGAGCAGGGCTGTGGGGTCACAGCATATGCCTGAGACAAGAATAACCTGGGACCTTGTCTGCTGCATTTTTTGTTGTGTGTGTGTCTGTTATATATATATATATATATATATATATATATATATATATATCCCCCCAAAGCACCCTGTGAAATCAATGGGAAAGTGTGATCATGGCTCATGAAAACCAGCTCCCATTCTCAGACCTCTGTAAATAGCCAGTCATACTGGGACAGGCTGTAAATCAGTAAAAGGAGCTCCTGAACACTGCTGCTCTAATAGCTAACAGCTTATCTGTATTTCAAAATATCTCTGGCTAGATAGTGATAAATGGGGTGTCATAGCTGCTTGGGAAAGCATAGCTGGGATGCTATAAACCACAGCGCGAACATTACATCAACAAGCACGATGCAATAATTGGACGCAACTAACTTTGATCAATGATTAAACTTAACATAAGAAAAGTTAGAGCTTGGGGGCATTGTTTGTTTGTTTTTCGATGCATGAGGAATTGATTATTTAAATCAAAAAGACTCGTTTGTTTCTCTGTTCTGGTCCCGCTGACAATGGGAAGGCAGGGCTCTGCAGGGCTCTTGTAACCAGATACTTCGCAGCGATCCTTGTCTAGCACTTTAGGCAATTGATTTTTTCCTTTCCTTTCTTTCACATACCTAAAGCTACTTTGAAGGCAGCAACCTCCCTTACTCTGTCCTCCTGCTATTCCCAACCTTCTGCCCTGGAGAGACAGAAAAGCTGCAACAGCTGCTTGCCGCAAATAACTCTTCACACACACTAATTTTAGTGTAGAAAGAGCAAAGTAGCTGGGCAAGACAAGCTAGGCGTGACCTCGGATGTCACAGCCCCTGTCAAGAATAACACCAAAGAAATGTGCTCCTGCACATCAACCCCTACATGCACAATCACAGATGGAGGAGCACCAAGAGCAAGAATCTAACTCACAGTTGTTCTGAAAACTAATCTAAATTAGAAGCAGGGAAATAGAGCAGTCCACAACCAAGAGAAAAAGCAGAAGCAAGGCATAGTATTCTGACTTCATCAGCAAAAGGAAACGAAAGAATTTTAATGGGAGGATTCCCAGAAGCACTGACTGGTGCCTAACTCCTGTTTACATCAGAGATAAAAACATCAGCTCCCACCAACCATTTCTAATATCTTGCCCTTGGGATATCATTTCTAATGTGTCATTATTTAGAAACAACACTTCCTAGAGAAAATACTGCCCACTTAAACCCACAAGTCTGGGTCAACAGGCAGTGTAAATCATTGTTGCTTCCCCACAGTTCTAATGAACAGCACCTGAAAATAGCGAAAAAAGTCACATTTTTGAAGCAATTTCTCTGAAATTCTATAATACTGGTGGTAACTAAAGTTCAATCAAATGTCTTTAAAAGTATGTATTTAAAATTTAACTACAGGATTCAGATACACATAGGTAGTAATATATTGATATATATGCCTGTTGACTTCAGCACATTTTTTGAATCAGATTCCACTATTTTTGACAGTTATTAATTTTAAATGACAGAGAGAGGCTTTAACCTGGAGCGCCTAGAGATGACTGTTTATAGTTTTCTGTGTTTTTTTTTTTTTTTTTTCCTGAAAAGGAATGATGAGAGCTTTAATTCTGGAATGCTAGACAGGGATTATATTTTTAGCTGTGCAAATAGGCTTATGATACTTGAATAGTATCAACACAAAAACAGAGTTGTTCTCTTTGTAAAAGCTTTTAATATACAGCACCAAAGGGTGAAAACGTTAATTGACTTTCCTATCTTGTATCTGGTGTTCCAACCAACTGTTGGAAATAAATTGAAAAGAAACAAAAGATATTCACCAGAAACAAGAGATCCTGGGAATTGTATCATAAGATTTCACCTTCGAGCAGAAAGTTGCAGCAGCAAAGCTTCCCTTTCCATGTCATGCTATATGTTGCTGCTGCTAACCTCGGCTAGTCCAATTCCAAATGTGCTGTTGCACTAAATAAGAATCTGGCCTTCACATTAACAATTTATTCAGATCGCTTCACTAACCAAGCGACCATTACATATACACAAATCAGCAGAAGAGTCACGCAGAATTAGGAAATGTCTTGTATTGATCAAAACAAAGCAAGGCAAGGCAATTCCAGAATAAATCACCAAGAACGTGCTGCGTTTTCCACAAGCACTGATCGTCACCTGCATTTAGAAAAGTTGAAAGGTTCATTCCTTCAGTTTACCTAAAATATTTTAAACATGAAAGAGACTGCAAGATGTCTGCAAAGCAAAGCTCCTTTCTGTGGGGGTGGATTTCAGTAACTCCTATTTCACGAGCAGTTACATTGACGGGGGAAGCCGAAACTATTGGAAGAAGTAGCTGCAATAGCCTGGGAATATAGAACTGAAATAGCTATTTGGAAAGACAGAAGAAATTTAGGAAGTGGTGTTCGAGGCATTAAAAATTCATATGCTCCAGCACTTTAACTCTGATGCATTTGAAGCACTGAAACAGTTAAGGTATTTCACCGAGGCACAAAATAACCTCATTATCATTTCTAATACAGATCAATACTCTACACTGCCCTTTGAAAAACACAGCGCTTGCTGGTCCGCGCATTTATTGTGATCCTTGCATTAGCTCACTAACATTAAAGCTTTCGCATAAGCCTTTTGCTAGCCTCTAGAACATGCCTCTTTCCCCCCACCCCCTCATTTGATCAGCATATTCCTGTATCAAATTGTAAGGGAAAGAAAATGCAAGTCAATACCCAACGTATTGATTATTTCTTTTCCTTTCTTCCTTGTGACATTTTGTCAGGTGGGTTTCTCCGCTCCTTGGGGCTGCCTGGTGGCATTAGAGGGCTGCTCCAGTCAAGACTAATGGCACAGGCTCTGTCCCAGGTGGACGCTGGGTATTGTTTGAAGTAACTGATTGGTGTGAGAGCCCTCTAGCTCCCTCTCCCCAGCATGTGGTCCAAGGCACAACATATGCTTCCTGCTTGCTAGATTTGTCTCCAATAATAAAAACAGGATTTCTTTTCAATTTTAGTCTTGTGCCCAATTTATCAAGCAAAATAACATCAAGGCTTCAAAAGGCTGGGTTCATAATCTGGTTCTGCATTGGATTAGTGGGAAGAGGTGTAGCACAGTGAATAGAGAATTACCAAGATAACATCTTTGGTTATACCATGAAAAATATATGTATGTGCGTACGTGTATGTGGGGTGCGTGCGTGTGTTTGTGAATTCTGACTCATTATGAGGGCTTCTCCTGCACAGAGCTGGGAATTGCAACCTGCAGCTCTCTAAAATGAGCTTAAAAAATAATAATATAATGCAGGGGGAGGAGAATTGAAGTCACAGTAATGCTGAGATTCTGATATTTGTTCTTTTCATTGTAAATGCTGATAAAATACGTTAGCTCCCTGGGGCCCGGGGGGATGCAATTGTTTGGTGATGTTTCATTCATGCTGCTATAGGTCTTTAAACACAGAACAGGAAGGAAAAGGGGCCCAGCTTTCTTGCTGGTTTTTGTTTGTTGTTTTTTTGTTTGTTGGCTTTTTTTTTTTTTTTTTAGAAGCTTGAACCATGAGAATAAAAATCTACCCTCTCAATTAACACAATAGCCCAATTTAAAGAATATTGTCATTGTTTGCTAAAACGGTAATGAACAATGCTACAGATAAATTTAGCATTCTTCCTGACAGTATATTATAATAAATAAGGCAATAATGGAAAAAACGCATATTAGAATTAGCATGCAAAATATTTATCTAGGATTTTCTTGAGAAAAACAGATTAGACTTCTAATAAAAGCCATTGTTTGGTACAAGCAGTAAAGATGCACATAACTAACACAAGATGTATTTTATTTCAAATTGTCTAGAAATCTCTCTAAATACTTTGTATTTAGATCAGAAAAAAAAAAATGCTTTTATTGATAGAATGAATTTGGGACCAATTAGACTTCTTTTTCTTCAGTAGAGCACACAATTAAATGTATTGCTTCAGGGGAAGTTGTAATGCTGGGTGCACATTAGGTGAGGTAATGCCAAGCCAAACGCTTTCCAAGCTGCTCAAGGAACATGCAGACTTCACTGGCACTCAACTGCACAAGTATCTCAGTCTTCCAATGCAGCCACATTTGGTTTGACTGAATGAAAGCTGGAACCAGCCCTAGACATTCACTAAGCTCAATTTTAGCATGCAAGGATACCAGACATAGCTCCTGCAGAGCATCAGGCTATTCAGCGGTTTACGCTTCGCATGCCATATGATCTCTCTGTTTGAATATCTGATTTACTCTGTATCAGTCACCCCGTGCGATAAAACTTTACCGTCCCTATTGTTCTTACGCAGAGAACTGACCCACACATGGCCACACATGCTTTCAAAATGCCCCCATTTAAATGTAGATTGGGATTTTCTGTGCAAAGGGACTTGCAAAGTCTTTGCTAAGAATTATATTTTACTTCATCTTTTTTTTTTTTTTTTTTTTTTTTCCTCTAAGAAATAAGAGCTCTCCCTTGTTTTTCTTAAAGATTTTCTCAACTGTTTCTATTGCGGTTTAGCCCAGCAGGCAGCTCAGCACCACACAGCCACTCGCTCAGTCTCCCCAGCTGGGATGAGGGAGAGAATCAGAAAGGTAAAAGTGTGAGAACTCACGGGCTGAAACACAGACAGTTCACTAGGTAAAGCAAAAGCCACGCATGCAAACAAAGCAAGACAAGGAATTCATTTGCTGCTTCCCATCAGCAGGCAACTGTCAGCCACTCCTAGGACAGCAGGGCTCAGCACGCAGAACCTTTCCGGTGGAAGACAAACACCATCACTCCAAAAGTCCCCCACTTTCCCCCCTTCCCAACCTCAGGTTTTTATTGCTGAGCATGATGCCATGTGGCATGGGATGTCCCTTTGGCCAGCCCGGGCCAGCTGTGCTGGCTGTGTCCCCTAGCAGTCCCTGGTGAACCCCAGTCCCCTCGCTAGCTGGGCAGCACGAGGAGTAGGAGAGTCCTTGGCTCTGTGTGAGCCCTGCTCTGCACCAACTAAAACACCAATTGTTAGCACCACTATTTGCATCAAAAGTCCAAAGCATAACAAAGCAAATTAACTCTATCCCAGCCAAAATGATGACAGTATCTGATAAAGAAATGACTCCCAGGTAAATGGGGAAAGCCTTATCTTGGAGCTCAACCATTTTATGACAAGTAGGCACAAATATCTGAAAGCTCCAGGACGGACATTCCTCTCAAGAAATAATTCATCTCATCGTAAGACTGAGGATAAACACTAGGCTGTTTGCAAGCTTTGGTGATGCTTTTGCTAAGTTTCAGAAAAAGTTCTGAAAAGTCAAAATTCTGGATTTTTTGGAACATTACTCTGAGTCATATGGTGCATTTTCCCTCACATTAAAAACTGGCACTACGCACATTTGACAGCAGACTTAACCTGCTGCAAATGGTCAAAGCCACATTTAAGTAGGTGGAGGAGTAATGGCTCTGACAAGCAATACAGCTGGTATTTGGGTACTGGATACCTTTCTGCTGCATCCCAAAAGATGACAGGACCCACCAGAACGTTCCTTCAGATATTAGTCATTTCTCTCAGATTTTCTAATGACCTGTTTTGCCTGTGTGCAAGGAGCTTGACTTGCTCAAATGCATGTCTGTTTTTTTCTCAATCAGAAATCTTCAGCAAAAATAAAAATAACCCCCTCCCCCTCCAAAAAAAATAATAAATAAATAAATAATATAAAGGAAAAAATTATACGAGAAGAGCTCATTGTGCTATGAATGGCTTTGACTGAATGGCTTTGTATCGATGACTGTTTTACAGAAAATGGGCCTTAATCGTGGGGCCAAGTTAAACTGTAGTTGCAGAGGAAAGGCATTATCATTACTAACCATCCCTGCTCAGGCAATTGCAAGCAGCCCCCAGGTGCTCTCATGAGCTGTTGCTTTGTGCCACTGTAAGAGGAGAGTGCAGAGCTGACAGGGCAAGGTCCAGCTCAACATGACACAAAATAATCCAGCCTGCAGTGGGGTAATACAGAGATGCAGGTGGATATAAAGGAGGTTGCAACTGCAAAAGACTTAATATTTCTGAGTGTAGTCCTGTAAACATCTTGCAAAAAGAAATACTGTGATTACATTTCTGTATCATATATAAATAACTGCACTTCATCCCAACATAGCTTCGAGGAAAGGCAGGCAAAAAGTACAAATTTGCAGATGCACAATCAGATGGGAATGCTACACGCTGAATACAAATATTCTGCTTTGTCTGCTTTGTTTACATTTAAAAATAATGCAGAGTAAACATTACAGGGGCTGAGTTTTGAACACACCATGTGATCTATACCCAAGCTATGCTTGGGGAAAGGTTGTTTATTGCATTCATCTCAAATGCAGTAGAGCAATATCCAGAAACACAGCCCAGCCTAAAGCAAAGCACTACAGAGAACAGCATTCTTGTCTTTTAAGTCTCCTCTGTTCATACATGCATCACGCAGAATCATGCATCAGAGACAGGGTCAGAGAGAAATTTTATGGGGGCAACGTGAATTATTTGTTCATTTCCCATGAAATCTGGAGTATTGTATTAAAACCTATGGGATATAGCAACTCCACTGGAAACAATTACCACTGCATGATTTGAGATATGCATTATATTTAGTTAATATGATTATTTGTTCCCAAGTATCAGCAAGAGGAGAGAGAATGACCCCTGCATGAAGGAATTTATGGTACAATAGCTACTTTCCACGATTCTCAAGCACATAAAATTCCCACTGAGTATGATAATGCTCCATGTAGTTAGGATGCACTTAGGGATTCAACATAGGTTTATTACATGCTGTAACTCTAGGAATAAGAGTTATTTTGTGAAGTGTTGCAGGCACTACAGGTTTATATTACTGAATATTCCAAACATTTGTATGATAAATGGACAAGAGTCTATTTAGTCTATAGCCTTTTAAAGGGGTGGTTTAATCACAAGTAATGCATACTAATTGCCCTCTCTACATGGATACACCTTTCACTTTGTACCACAGATGCTGCAGAAATTAGAAAACTCGGGTCATAGAATGGAAAAAACTCAAAGTGAAATATATATGTGTGTATGTATGTATATATATATATAAAAAAAAACATGCAACATCTGTGGACTGAAGGAGCTAAGGAAAGAATGAAGGGAGTTCCAAATTCAGTCCGGTCACTCTTACATACTACTTGACACACTGTGAAGATTCACAATAATCAATCATCTTTTGTAATGGAAAGACCATCTAGAAGAAAAGTAAAGATGTGTACGTACTATGTGGTAAGAGAGGAGGTCATTTTTTGCTGTTCCCCCTTTTTTAGGCAGGTGCATTTACTTTAATCTGCCAGTGGATATCTTCATTGTTCTGTAGATTAAAGCTAATAGAGAAAAAGAGAAAATCCATGTACCCCCTCAAATCCTTGGACATTTGAAAACATTTCTTTAGAATAAAATATAATTTTAGTACCATGACTGCGCCCCCAATAAATTTTGAAAATGAAGAAAAATGTGGTTTCATTTTGCATACAAATGCACACAGCACAGAATTCATTAACCACTAAGAAGACAAAAACATTCTTTCCACCATTTCAAATACTAATAACCTTTCCTTAATTTCTCTGAGATAATATTAGTCAAAAAAATGGAATATAAATGTTAATAAGACAACTGATGTCTCCAAAGCTTTGTTAAACACAATAGCCTGGGAAATTATAATTTATTTTAGATTTGATGAATCTGGTGAACACAGGCACACTAGGGAGAAGTTGCAGTCTTTAACTTGCGAGCCACATGGCAATATTTTGAGTCTGCCTCATCCTTTAAAGGAACAGATGCATGTCCTTCTTTATGTGCAGTGAAAATATTTCCCCAAAGCTTTGCTGATCACAGAAAACACTGAAATTACCAATTTAACTGGTAAGAAAGGATGGCATTGCATAAGGGAGACTGTTTAGCAAAAGTTTTCCTCCCTTGCTGTAACTGGCCTGTTAATCCTCCAGGACTAGGCTGTGTGGCTCCAGCCCGGGGTCCAGGAGCAGGCTGGCAGTAAGCATGTTTTCAGCAAGACTTGGGATTGCCATCAGGGAGCAGGAAGGTGAAGAGGAGTTGCTTTTCCTCCCAGACCCATACTAGCTCCTAGCCTTCCTACGTCTTCATGCCTCAACTCCCTACACTGTTGTTTTGATGCTGATACAGAGAATAGGTGACATCTTCTCGTTTCCTGTGCTTGGCACCAGCCCTGGAAGACAAGATGAAACAAGTACAAGGAGTTCTCTTCACCTCTGACATCTCTGAGAAGTGGAATTACATCACAGAGGCAGTGTCCAAGGGAACTGTTTATGCCAAACTCCACGGGTCTCCTAATATGCAGGGGTGAACTGAGATATTTTCAGCTACTCTAAATTTGAAGTTTTATTTTGCTGAGATAGACAAAAATGCTTATTCTTGCCCACCACAAGAGTACGGTCTGAAATTACTGATTCAAAGCATCAGTTTTCTAGAGCTTCTTTATTATATTTTTAAGATATGAGTAATGTTTAATAAGGTCATCAACAAAGGGAAGAGATCTACTAATGGGAAAACACAAAAAAACAGACCACTTTAATAACCAATTACTCTTCCAGCTCTGCCTGTAGTATTACTGGAATCTCTTCTCTTTCCTATGATGGAGAAGTTGCAGCTGAGACTGGTTTGAGATAGTGGTAATGGATATTATAGCCAAGTGCAGATATTTAATGGATGCCACCTGTTCCCAGCTATAAGGGAGTCACAAGATACAGTATTAGGGCTCCAACTGCATTCAGTTTTTGCTGTGGTTTGGATGTCTGGTACAGCAATGTCGTGCCAAAGGATCATGGCACCACTATCTTGCTTTCTTCAAAACCCATGGACCATAACAACCTAAATGAAATTATGCAAAAAGTACAGAAGTCAGTTATCCTCATCACACAGAAAGCTGCTGTTTCTACGTGATGACGCACAGAGGGTGAGATTCGGGCCACAAGAATTCCACTAGACCTTGGATGTCAGTGTAAATTAGAAGCTAGTGTCTCTGACAGTGTATGCTTCTCAGAGCCATCCAGCATCCATAAGCATCTGAACTCTGGAATACAGATTTCCCTGGGCATCTATATACGGGTGTTTTCATGCACTGGAAAGAAAAAAAATAGACCCTAGCAGCTAGGTGCTTTAGTTTAATAAGCAACAGGATTCAGAGGTAAAGTAGGGAGGTGATCAGATGAACTCCTTGAAGGGCCTGATCCATTGGGCATGCTTAGACCAAGCACTGGCAGTGCAGTGCTCAACACAAAGCACTGCATTTCAACACTGATTACATTTTTTTACTCTGGAGACTTTTTACATTCAAAATGCATGAGCAGGCTCAGGTGTCATGGCTGGAAAACACAACTTGTTTTCCTAAAGCCTCTCACTGCCCTGCCCTCAAAACACTGCCTATACAAACAGACTCTCTTGCTTCCTTTCACTCTTGAACTTTATTCTGCACAGTTTCAAAAGGATGGGTAGAAGTTGGCTGCCTCACAGCCAGGCCTGTAAAACAGTAAATGGAGTCCTCTCTTTGGCCCTTTTCATGCCAGCAAATGAACAGCACAAAGTCTCCACTTCCTGAGTAACTGCATTAAGCACCAGGCCGCCTGCAATGTTATTTCTGTTTACTGACTGTACAAGGAGCACCAAATGCCTAAAACTGGCTCAAAAACTTTCTTCAGAGGGAGAGGAAGGTCAGAGAGGAGTCTGTCTGTCTGGTAATTTTCCAATGAAACAGTTATGGTGACTGTCCCTTGAACATCACAATTTAATTTCTGTGAGCGGGGATGACACAGGCTATTCTAAAGCTCAAAGAAATGCGGCTGGCACCAACCAATTCACTATCCTCGAATCAAATCTAATTTATTTCTCCAAAAAGGAGCATTTATTTTGAGTAATGATGCATGGATGCATCTGTAACCATGAAGGTGTTCAATCAAGGCAAAGCCAGAGGTAGCTAATCCACCTCCGAAGAGCGGCAGTGTGTCACAAGATGCACCAGCTACAGCTACTAAGGGTAACAAATCTGAATTAACAGCCAAATGCTCCAGCTCACTCATATGGTGCCAGAGTTTGATCCACTGCTAATTCCAGGGCTTTTTCAAAGTTAATATATGGGGGGAAAGGTTGTGGACTAGGACATAAGGGGATTTGGAAGGGATTGAGAGCCCCAGATGGAATTTTGCTGAGTCCTGATCAGAGAGGCAGTGCCAACACTTTATGTCAAAATTATAGAGGACAAAATAGATTTGCGGCTACGCTGAAGGAACGTGATTGATGAACGCAACTATGAGAAGCTAGAATAACACAGGGAGGTCACTGGAAGTCTTTGCAATAACTCCAGTGAGGCCGGGATCAGTTAGCAACCATAAAATTGTGTCCATCACAGTGCTGATCAGCAGTTATTTATTTTTATCTACATCTAAAGCTTCACTTTATATTAAACAAATGTCACTTAAAAGTACTCCAAAAATAGAGAGAAGCCAAAGGAACTAAAAAACACAATGCAGACAAATAGGCCAAATTAATTCCAGGCGGAGGGGATGTATTCTTTGATATGTGAGAAGAAAAGTAATCACTATTAGGCAGAGAAAAATAGAAGAAAAGGCTCCAAAGACCTTGGGATCTTCCCAGAACAGAGAGAATACAGTACAATCAAAGGAAGGTACAGGCAGGTGCAGAAATCAGAATTCTGGTGTGTGAAATTATTAATAGGACAATCATGCCTACATCATTATTGTCTGCAAACTTTGGTCAAGAAAAGAGCTCTACTGCTTCAGAAGATTTGTACAAAGAGACAGTGATCCTATCCAAACAGTTTATCATCCACATAGACAAAGTGAAGGGAGAAAAGTAATAAAATGTTATCTTTACTTTGAAAATGGGAACTCTATAATTTTTTTTGTTGTTTTTTTGTCATAGATGACATAGGAAGTTTGCAGAGAAGCTGGGATTTAACCCCTATTACATTCCTCATTTCCCAAGAGAGCATTCCTCCTTCTCACACACGTGTCCAAAATCATAGTTCTTGTGGAAACAGAATTATATGAATGGAAGAGACCACAGAAGGACGACAGAAGATTTGTTAGAAGTACATACTCCACATAAGCCTAGTATAATACTCATACTATTACCATTCAAAAATTGTTTCTAATGTGTAGCCTGAAATTTCCTTACTTCAGTACAAGTGCATCAATTCTTGTTTATTGCTATCAGACAAGAAGAGATCATTTCCTTCCTCCCTCCAGCAGAAGGGGTTTTATGTATTTGAAGACTATTAGCCTATCCCCATTGGACTTTTCTTATGTAGACTAAACAATCCCTATTCATTCAATTTTTAATCATACCGTCTAGCTTGCTAATTGCTGTTTTCTGGATTTCTTCCAGTTTATCCCCTACTCACTTGTAGTAGAGCACACAGAACTGAGCAAAGTCCTGAAGCTAAGGCCTTCTGAGAAGATCTTAAGAGCAACAACAAAACCGCTCAATTCCCCTTCACAGGGGAGGAAGCTGCACAACTGTTTTTTTCTCTGTTAAAGAAAGTTAGGAAAAAAGCCGGTGTTTAAGGCCAGCTTTTCTTGTACAGCACGCCTGCCTTTAGCATAGGTCAAAGAGCAGCTTGTAACAAGCTAGATGTAAAGCCAGCCCTGGCAGCTTCACTGAGGTAAACCTTAGTAGACCGGAAAGCCACCATACCCACACAACTATCTTTCTTCCAGCACCCTGAAAAAGCTGCAGAGTACCACATTGTGCTGTGTAAAGGTGCCAGCATTTGAGGTTGTTTAACAGCTGTGCTACACCTCAGTTTATGAGCTTTAGTAACCAAAAGCTGATACACAACTGATGGAGAGAGAGGAAAGTGAACAAGAGACCAAATCTAATGCTGGGTTCAGGAAGAAGCTGCAACATTCAAGCATATGGCTTTAATATCACTGGTAACTCCCAAGCCTTGTTTGTCATACGTTAAATATTGTATGTTAGCTATCACTCTTTTTAAAGAAGTAAAACAACATTAATGGCCAAGCACAACTTCAAAGCTCTTAGTCAAAATCTGTTAGCACATGTTCACTTACCCCTAATAATGCATGCATGCAAAATGTGAACGTTTGCTTTCACTGAAATTTTATTACATTTTAAACTTGGTGAGAGCATCAAAATACACAGAGGCTGCGTAACCTACAAGGAGTCTCTAAGTGTTTAACGAGTCTGCCCATAAGTACTGCAGGACCCAATTTTACCTTATTTTATTCACCTTAGAACCACAGACTAAATTTGAGAAGGGACCTCTACAGGTTATCTGATCCAACCAGAGGAGGGCCAGTTCTGTTCAGGTTGCCGAAGGGATCATTCAGTCAACTTTTGAGTATCTCCAAGGATTGGGATTCCACAACCCCCTGCATTTATTCAAAAGTATTCCTGTTGGTTTCAAAGGGTCTTTCTGGCTAAAATATTGCTCGATACCCACAGCAGAATCTGATGCAGCCCTCTTATTTACAAGCAGTGTCCTGGTCTGCAGCTGCGCCTCTCTTTGAATAAAAGAAGTTCACCTCATGTGTAAGGGCCAGATGATGAACTCTCTGTTCCCACAGCAGACATTTCAATGCAGTCAGTGAATCTCTTCTGGGGAGCATCTGGCTGTTAACAGCAGCAAAACAGACACACTTTGGCTCCTAATGGTTAAAGAAAAAAATACAGTGTGTGATGTAGCATGTGGTAAAAAAAAAACACAACACAATGAAGTAGTGAAACAATTGCTTTTGTTGTGATTCTAGAGACAGAAAGCGTGAAAAAAAGCCAGTCGAAACATACCTAGGCCACAACTAGCAGCAGTAATCTTGGAGTACAGTAATTCAAGTGTCCATAGTTCAAGCAATTTCAGAAATCATTCCAGCTTTACTTTTTCCTCACTAATTTCCTCCACACTCAGTGCCAGCAGTCCTCGTTGTTATACCATCCCATACAGCAATTTTCATCAGCAGATCTCAAAACATGTTATAGAAGTGCTCATTAGCATGAGAGTTCCTCTTTCAAACTCTACCAAGATCAATGAAAAGTACCCCTGCTGATGTCTCCCAGCTTGTTTCAGTTCTGCTAACTAGCAAGAGATCTATTCTATCTAACATCCAGAGGGTGTAAAATAGTCACTCCTTGCCCAAGCACTAGAAAATTTATAGTTTGCAATGTAATTTGACTGTTGATGGAGCAATATGGAACAGCTCGGTGAATGTCAAAATAAGGCTGAACGTTACTTTTCTGCTAAGACAGTCAGAGAGCCCTTGCAAAGTCATCTGCCCATACTGACAGCAAAACAACTTTGAAATATCAAGGTCAAAAGATATCTCTGTCTTTCACTGTTGTCATTCTAACGGGGTGCCAGTAAGTCCAGTATCTTCAAGATTGGCTCCGAAGGACAAGTCTGGGTCCTTTATTTAAGAAGTCATTCATCTTAACTGTACCAGACTTCCAAAGAATTCATTACCTTTAGATTCTGAGCATTTGCAGAACACCCCAGCTTTGGCCCAGGAAAAAATGTACATTGTCACTGTATTTGATAGAGAGGGTCAATAGTCCCTTTAATACAGAGGGTACATTCTCCATTATCAGAGGTGTCTAGTATCAGCTGGCATTTTGAATAATTACAGAGCTTGCCACCAGCCTCAGCTGTGCACAGCTCTGGACTTTCGTGCAACTTTTATCGTACAACCACCGTTCTCTGCTCTGCAGCAGACTGTCTAGGCAATAAGCAGCCAAGATTTCCATTACCTGGGAATTGGTTCAATATTTATAGATTTAGCTAGAAAAGCAGAAATACGGAGGGAAATTGCTGGGGGAAAAAAATAGCCAAGCAAATCTTGATTAAACCAGTATTAGCCAGCTCCCAGGCTGGGTTCTAGCAGCAAGGATATTCTTAGTCAATGGTCATCTCTTCCTAATCCTAGTTAAGTGTCTTCTCATGTTTACATACTGAGCAAAAAGCAAAAATTCGCACAGATAATTTGGATAAACTGAAGTAGTGGATTTCTGTGTAACACTAACTACTTTGGTCGATTCATACAAAAATTAGTTTGAGCTAATCAGTCTGCAGCAAAGGTTGAATGAAATTAAGCTGACAAGTTATTTTTTTGGTTTGTGGTGCTACCCCCCTTTCTTTCCCCCCTTCTAGATGAAAGGGGATCCTTAAGCATCCCGGGTATTGGCAGCCTTTTTAAACACTGTGCACGAATATGAAGCTTGGAAAGTGGAAAATTTCTAGAAGACAGACCTGCATATATACACAAGACTATTATGTTCAAGAGTAAGACACTAACAAGCTGGTCTAAACAAAGATGGCTAAAAAGTATATTTAAGGGGAAATTTTTAATGGGAAACAAGATCAGGCACTTCTTAAAACAAAAAGCTCTAGCAAACAAATCAGTCAGAAAATTAATCAAGAGTTGAAAGTATATATTTACTATAATGTACAGAAACATAAAACAGTTCTGTTTTCCTGAGTTTGGTGGTTTTGTTTGTTTGTTTGTTTTTCATTCACAAAGTATTCCAAAGCTAAAGCAATACTTTTGTCCTTGTCTGCTGTAAATCTCTGCATGTATCAAAGTAGTGGTTAACAATACAAATACAGGGCTCAAAGCTGAAATGGTTCTTATGAGCTTAAACGGAGCTTACGGATAGCTCAGGCCTCTGTATTGAGCAATGGTAGCAAAGCCAGCAATGAGGAAAACACCACAGTGAAAACAGTGTTTTCCCAGCAGGTATCATTTCCCTGGATTTCTCTTTCACTTGCTGCACCAGGCCAGTACAAGAGGCTGTATTCATGCCATCAACCAGTAGCCAGTCCTCTGGACAGTGTAGGGAAAAAAAAAAACAACCAACCAACAACATCTCTGGTTTCCTTCTACATTTTCCCAATCTATTTGAACATTAGCATGAACATCTCTTGATCATGTTTTTGCCCATAGCCAGACAGGCTGTTACTGCTCTTTGCAGATAGTTAGAAAACGTTCCCCCTACTTGTTTTTCATTTCTCAGTAATGCTGTAAAGATACAGTGAAAACCAGCGACGATGCAGGATCGTCAGGCACTGGGACAGGTTCCCCAGGACAGTGGTCATAGCACTCAGCCTGATGGAGTTCAAAAAACATTTGGACACCACTCTCAGACATGTGGTCTCATTTTGGGGTGGTCCTGTGTGGAGCCAGGTGTTGGACTATGATTCTTGTGGGTCCCTTCCAACTCAGGATATTCTGTGACTCTACCATTCTATGAAAACCTTCCGTATCCACTTCTTTGACTCTGAATATGAATTCTCTCTGGCCCTGTTTATTTTGTAGTTGTGTTTACCTCCACACGCATTACAGCCATTACATTTTGCAATATCATGAAAAGCAAACTGACTGCATGCCATCGTTCATCAGCTCAGTATTGACTCTGAAGAAAATACCACAACACGCAACGCTATTTGTAGAAACCTAACTTCAGTTTGTGCACGCAAGTATCCACAATGGTTGTGACACTGTCCAGTCAGGCAAAGGAAACAACACCGTATGATCTATGCGCCAAATCACCACTAATGAAACAGAAGTGCCAAATCTGTCCTACCAACAAAACCATTCCTCTTTGATGCACTTCCAAAATAACATGTTTATAAGAATCTTTTGTCAAAAACCTAACCGTGTTTAAATAACAAGCATTGTTCAAGTAAATTACCTTCTTCTTTTTGATATTGTTCCAGCAGAAAAGCAGGACTCAAATTATTTGAATGGATTATTCCTGGTGCATTATTTGTACTACCTGAGTGCTATCTGTTTGCAAGTGAAATAGGTAAGATCTTCACCTGATTGCAGTCTTCTTGAGTCTAGCCAGTAATCACAGTTTGATTCCTTTATAAATGTAATACTTTTTACCATTTATATTCTTTTCTCATGACACATTTTAAAAATATACCTGTTTTTGTTTCTTCAGAGATAGAGGAATAACTCAGTTTCCTTCAGGCAGGCCTCAGGAACCTCTTCTTCCACTGTTCCAACATTGATCAAAGAGCTTTAAAGTCTCAGTCAAGCAGACCTGAACAATACTCTGATCACTGGATGGAAACTGCCTTTTGTCTACTGCACTAATCATGGATCATCACAAGATACACCCGCCTGGAATTCATTTCCATTGCACACAGTTTGGAGGAGTTGCTCCTGATTTACACCTGTGTAAGTAAGATCAGAACCAGACCTTTCCTTCTGAGCTATTTCCTTATTTAAGTAAGGCTTGATTTGGGAATAAAATTGAATATATATAAAAATATGCTGGAAGTGAAAGTAAATCCCTAGGCACATGCCCACTTTTGAAAAGCAATGCAGACTTCTTAAAGGGAAAGCTCTGTGTGTATCCATGCCATCGATGGCAGAACTGCATTTTGAATCAACTCCCATTTTCCCCTTAATTGTTCTGTCAACCTGTTTGGGATCTCATCTACCTTCCTCATTACGGCCTTCAGAGGGAGGGCTCCTACCACACTGAGAGTCAAGAGCAGATCATGTCCCTCATTTAGACCCAACACATCTTTCCACAGCCCACTAATTGCATGGCAGCTCAGGCTCATTTGTCTTCCTGGATCGTTAAAATTCATCACCATGCTCTGTGAGCTCTCACTCCTGCCCTTGGATGGGCAGCTGTAGATTATTTAGCCAGACCAATCCCTAATGTTTTTAACTAGGAACTGACCCCAGCACCTGAGCACCTGCTGGGCTCTTAGTCTCTGTCATGTTAAAAGAGTGCACAGAAGGACCCAAGCCATCAAAAGCATCCTGCTGCATTACATTAAATATTGATAAAAAATATGCAAATTGTTTATTGATCTTCTCCAGGAAGGGCTGAGATAATGAGAGAGGGACTGTTTGAGATGATGCTTGGGATTTTTAACTTAAAAAAAAAAAAAAAATAGACAGTGCTGTTGATAGCTGAAGTTAATGAGGTCTTTTGGTTCACTTGGTATTTCAGACCTTACCACTGGTTTGAAGATAAAAAAGATCAATGCACCTTTATTGTGCACCACTGCCAGCAAGTGCCCTGAAAAGGGCAGGAGTATTTGTACAGGTGCAGTGCCAGCACTGCTTACTGACTTTACCTGTACTGCCCTGGTTAATGTTAGACTACTCCAAATTGTCTTATCCTTCATTGTATTCGTCTTCCAAGGTAGATATGCATCAAAAGTTGATGCTCATGCTGTCTCCAACTTATTAGCAGCTCAGTATATAATTAGTACCCAGAGACTAGTTGTTTTGAATTTCCCCTTTGCTCAGAGCATTAACTGTGTTATGTATGCTTCCTACCCTTTGCATGATTGACGTGTGACAGGTTTTACTGTCTTTCTGGTGCCTTTATCCTCATCGTGGAAATTTCTTCACACTCAACATCCTTAACCTTTTTGTTTCCTTTCTATATTTTCCTCAAATTTTTGGGTGCTGTCTGATACCTCTGCAGAATAAGCAACAAGAAACCCAAAGCAGCTGGGCCAGAGCATGGCTGCCCCAATAGGGACCATCCATTCAAAACCATAAATCTGCCACATGTGGTTTACCTGCAGGATGCTGCTTCTGTGTCTCCATCAAGCCTAATTCCAGACAGAAACACTGTGGATGTGGCTGCAAGGAGCCTCCCTCGGCCATCGGGCCCCCATTAAACAAATTCCTGGAGCATCTGCAGCTCGTCCAGGAAACAGCAAGAGGCAGGTCAGGAGGGTTTGCCAACACAGAGTCCAGGCTGCAATGACTGTCTGTCCAGACTGGCACTGATTTGAAAGAGAGCTTGCTTTCCCAAAGCAGCCAAAGCTTCAAATTCTCGCAATAATTATTTAAACTTCCTTAGGATTTGGATAACACTGTCTACGTAGAAATTGGTACTGTGGTTGGAGCTGTACAAACTGATATTAAGTTGCAGTCTTTGCCCCAAAGAGATTACTGTTCTTAGATGAACAGAGAGGATATGGATATGATTTGAATATGAAAAAGTGTTTGGTAGGAGGGAAAAGAACTACACTTTCTTCTTTGGCTTTCTTTTCTTTCCCCTTAATAACCTGTACCTGACAATGCCAAAGAAGGATGAGAAAGCAAGCAAAAGCATGGAGAAGTAGGGTGACTTGCTGTAAATCACAACCGATTAGTGGTAAGACTGCAAGCATAACCCAAATCTCATGGGTCCCTTCCTGCTGCAGTGGTTCCTGGGCCACCAGTGTCCCCTTGGGCAGTTATACGGGCACCAACAACATGGGATGCCATCCTGACCTGTACTCCTAAAAGTGACTCTATTTTGTTAATGCTACTAGTTGGTTTTTCCACAAAAATAAATATATATATTTCCTGAGAAAGGTCCTTCCAACACAGAGAACAATAGAGGTGGACAAACACTGTCGACGAAAGGGACAACACCTGGAGACAATGCACCTAAATGGCATGTCCAGATAAAGTCCTGGATTTGTCATGCCCAAGTTCAGGTCCCTATTGTGTCAGATTCAGAGTAACCTGGAATTAAAACTTGGCTGTAGGTTGGTCCAGGGGCCTGATCCAGGCCCTACAGTGTATTCAATACACCTGCTACATGTAAATGCAGCTCTACAAGTACTACTAACTCACCTGACAATCTGCAATGTGAAAGCAAATACTTCTACACCACCATATTTTTGTTTAAAACTTCTAAAGATCTGAATATATGAAATCTTGACTATACGGTCTCAAGTATTTTCTCAAGTATATTCAAGTATATAATTGCATTCTATCCCTAGAAGCAGTTACATCCCAGCACTGTTAGGAAAAAAAAATAGGAGCAATTACTAAATATATCCTAATCTATACAACGAATATATTCTAAGATTTTTTACCATTCAACATCGATTAAGAATACAGGAGAAAAGATTTTACTAGAGCTTTACTTTCTCAAGGGAAAATACTCCACTGAGAGCTTGAAGTTTATTTTCCAGGGCAAATCAGAAAAATAGAAATAAACAATTATTCAAAATTTGATGGAAGAACAAAGTGATTGATGGACTATACTTTCCTCTGTACAATTACCAGACTGATGCCATACTATTGTGTATGTCAGGGTACAACAGACCTGAATTATTAATTGCTCGATGATTCCTATTCTGAATGATACAATCCCTCCGTGCTTCACTGAATGTATATTCTGTACATGTAAAACAAGAGCAAAGGCATTGCTGCATTCCCAGATAAACATAAGCATTTCTGGGTCTGACAGCATTTTGCTGCCCCCACCAACAGAAAGAGCCAACCGATTTAGAAATGCTAAGCAGCAGGGAAAACATTTTTCCCCTTCTATTTCACACCAGAGTATTTAATTATGAATTTATGCAAACAAAAATTTCAGCGCTCTCACTGCTCCAACAGTCTCTTGCCGGAGGTGCTTTCAAGCCCACAACTGCAGAACAGAGGGGGCGGAGTAGAGCCCCAGCATTTCAGACAATCAGCTTTGAATGCATGTTACAGCCTGTTTAGTTGCAGAGCCCTATTCATTTTCTGTGTTTCAAACAAGAGTCATTTGCTTGAACGCTGCTTTCTTAAAATAAATAAATAAATCCATTTATTTAAAGAAATGAAAACAAGAACAAAAGCTAAATGCAAGTAGGAAACAGCTGTTATATGTGACCAAGGAAATCATAATTTTTTCTCTACGGGCTGCATCAAAACTGAAAACACAGACAAAGAACCTCTTAGTTACACTTCTGTAGGCTGAGAATAAAACCAATGAAGTCATGGTATCTTCCTTCGTAATAAACCCAGAATAGGCCCAAGATATCTTTCTGTTTCTTTGCCAGAGCAAATATATTTGCAGTTCAAACCTTGATTCCCATTTAAACAAAGGCCACTGTAAACATTTCAGGTGATGCAAACAGACCTCAAGGTAGGAACAAATTTTATTTATATCTTCTGAATAACCCCTGTGAACAGGTGTAAAGTGGACTTCATGACGACAGAAATCAGATCTTAAGTTCTGAAAGCAGAAGGCAAAGCCCACACTAATACATAGCTATGACCAATATTTTAAACAGATGCTTTTAAATTAAATCTTTCAGATACTCTTCCAGGTTACAGTTTATCTTTCCAGGTGGTTTAGGTTTTTCAGGTGCTCGTCGTGCACCATGCAATAGGCTGTAGAGGAGCACACCAGCTTCACCTGCACATCTGTTTGGGCAGAGGTGAGCCCATTTAAGAGAGGATTTCATCCTTATTTGGAACAAAACCTTCAAACCTACTAGAAAACAGACAAGCTCCAAGTATGTATACCAAGTGGGACGGTCTCACTGGCTTCCCAGATACCACGGACTGGCAGTAGTGGGAGCACTTTGCTGGCAAGGCCGGAGCCACAGGCCCCAGTGGGCTGCAGGCCATCTGTGGGGTTGGCAGTCGCCCTCTGGAGCCCTGCCCCAGCACCAGAGGTCCTGCACCCACCGGCAGGCCCCTGCTCTGAGATGGTATCTCAGGGACGCCAACTCAAAGCTATGAGCCACGTGAATCCTAGGAAACAGAAGTCACAGCAGTCCCGCTGAAAAACTGCTAAGGTCTATGAACTCAGGAGATTCCCAGAGCTTGGATGATTTCTTAACTTGAAACAAGACAGCCTGAAAGCAGGTTGGAAGCCCAGCTGCAGCAGGAGCTCCAGGATCAGTAGCTAGCAGTCTGGGCTTTCAGGCCCCCAAACCTTTTAGGTCTCTCTGAGACAGATCTGGGGGGCTACCAGTTGTGTATGGGAGCCAAGAACCAGCCTCCCAGTCTCCTCAGCTCTCACTGGGCGGTCAAGCTAGCAGAAAAACAAAAGTTATCAAAACTCTTCCTGTGCTCCTCCATCTCCATAGATTACTTTGAATTTGACCAACAGGGATTTTTGGGGTGGAAAGGATTCTCTTGGGAAACATCCAGTCAAGCCCAATTTCCACTTCCCTCAAGAAATATAGCTATCCAGCAAACACAGCCTCAGACACACCTGAAAGCAGAAAGAGAATGCTACTGAAAAGACATTCCTTTCTCAGGATTCCCACACTGCTAGAGAATTAGTGAGAAAACAAACCATATCTGACAGATATTAATCACATCACTTAATACACACACACCAGGTGTGCTGGAGATGAGATGGCAGAAGAAATGATACAGAATAAATTGTTTTCAAGCGTGCTTTTCACACTAGAAAATCCTGTAGCATGTGTTGTTGTTGTTGTTCTTTTAATAATTGTTAGTCATTCTTTCATCAATGAATTTTAAGCAAATATTCTGATGTCAGTTATTAGGAAAGAAGAAAAAACATTTGTTCAGGAATGACAAAATACTGCTCAGAGAAGAGCAGTGACAACACACCTGCAATCTGCTTTGAAAAATCACCTGCACCCCACAAAGAAAGCTCTTGAGAACGGATATATAATATAGCCAGTATCACCTTTAATAGCAGGCAGCATTCCCATATCAAACACTTTCTCATCACCGCAGCAGCCCACAAGGAGCATTGCTTATCAGGGTCAACCCAGAACTGCAGGCCAACTTTGGGTTACCAACAAGGATGTCAGGAGGCACAGCATAGGATCGGAGGCACTATGCATTTGCTCCCCAACAGCAGGTGGTTTTCCAGCACTCCACTCTAAGCAACTTAGCAGGGAAAAAGGGGAAGAAAAAAAAAAAAAAAAAAAAAAAAAAGTTACGGTGTGAACATTCCTCCCCCCGAGGAGACCTTTCTTGACTCCCTGGCTGAGCACCAACACATCTGTTTGGTTTTGTGTTTGCAGGTAAGCATGGCAACAGCCAGAGTGAGGTCACTGAAGAAACGTTTAGGTTAATGTAATCATTTCATCCCTTTGAAATACAGCATGTCTTGCCAGCAAGGCCACACACTGGAGAGACAAGATATTTAAGAGCAAGGGACCTTGCTCTTCTCGTCATTTCTGCTTGTTTTGTATTAATGCATCTCAGTACACTTCTGTGTCTGAAGGAAATTTCTAGAGACAGGCAGAGGCCCAGTGATGCCAAGACCTAATAAAATCTATACCAGCCATACAGGCGATTTAAGAAGTGTGCATGCAGGAGAAAGAGAGCTCTGCCACCTTCCCCAGCCACAGCTGCCAAGAGGTGGGAGAGATGTGGCTGATCAAATCCTTGACTTCCAGTAGCTCCAGATCAGCATCAGTTCCCACCCTGACTACACCATCCATGGTCATAAAGACAGGGTTGGCCCTGTCCAGCCTCAGTCTCCAGCACCTGCACCACCCTGCACCTGCACCATACCTGCTCACAGGCACTCTGCCGCCCCATAGCCAGCAGGGCCAGAGGCAAGGGGACCTAACAGAGCACAGAGGAACTCAGGTGTGACCTAGAAGCAGCAACAACCCTGAGCTTTCAGAGCTGAACTTTTTCTATTTATAGGCTGATGCAAACTGCATCAAAACCAGTGGGAGAAGGACTTGGGAACTATGCAGGAAAATGATGGATCCTTCTCTTGTTATGTGGATTTCCACTGTAATCTAGCAGGCAGCTTCAACGCTCAGAACAATGGAAGTAACGTACACAGTCTTCATTGCACTGTCCAGAAGAAACATGTTATTTATTGCCTGGGAAATAGAAAATTGAAGCATATCAACTCTCTTAATACTGCAAGGACATCATTTGATATCCAATCAAGTTTTTTTGTTTTTTTTTGTTTGTTTTTTTTTTTTTCATTATCTTTAAAGTTTTAATAATCCAGATCCATAGAATTACTTCTTTATTAAATCAATGACAGAGCTACAAGCTATTTAGCAATAGTACTGATAGTGCTGTTTATTCAGGATACACATCAACTGCTAAACACTTTTTTCTTTTCTCTCTCCTTCCTCTTCTGTTATTTTCATATTTGTTGTCAACAGATCTTTTTTGTATCTATAACTCTGGAATTCAACAAGTCAAAATACTGATTAGAATCAGAAACTGAGATTTTAATAAGCATATTTCCTTTTTAATAAAAAGCAGATGAGCCTTTATTTGAAATATATATATATATATATCACATTATATATATATATAAATCACATTAAAGGTCAAAACAAACATCCCCTTCATTATAGGCACTGATAAAACCACCCGTGATTTTCAGTGGTGTCCAGATTCAGATTTAACGATCAAGCTGATAATCATGTAAGAGAAGAATATCAGGATTTGTACTGGAAATTCAAGCTGACACTCTGACCTTAACTCATGCTGTGGTGCTTTTTGAAAGGGAGGGGAAGGAGCAGCTCTTCTTAACAAGATGAGTTCATACTGAAGTGTCAACCTGTATTTTCCTGTCCTTCTTTACGTGGTTTTATTAAACATTGCTTGAATGTGTTCCAAGGTGGTTAAATATTTAAAAAGAGGCAATTCCTTGCATTAGGCAAAGTGCAATCAAAATTATTCCATTGCAGGGACAATGCCTTTACTCATGCAAAGTCTGCAAAGACTTGTTTTAGTGAGAACTCATTGCTTTTCAAGGGAAAAAAAAATGGGGCAGCTTGTATTGCCTGTTGGTTTATATCCAGTGATCCTTAAAATAACAGAATATATATTTTTCAAATGCTCAATTTCAATTTCCACCAGAAAAAAGGCTTGCCAATATGGAAAACAAAACATGAGCTCCTGATCTTGCAAGATCTAGAGATCTTGAATATATGTTTTATTTTGATATTGCCATGAGTTGCTTAAATGCATAATGCTGATGAGATTGTTTGTCTGATTTTAATGCAGGTAATGTACTCGGAGCTCAGTGATCCAAGAGAAAATTTCCCAGCAGGCCACACTTGACAAGCAGGTGTCACTCAATCATGCACGTTTTCACCTCCCTGAGAGGACAGATGGTCCCAGCCTACTTAGCAATTCCATCCTCTGTTGGCAGCCCCCTCTCCAATGCAGTGCCGTAATAAAGATGCTCTGAGATTTGTGCTAATCTGTGGTCTTTGGGGTAAACTGTAAACAAAGTGTGTAGAGTTATCGTTTCTCATTATGAGCTGGACCTCTTATCTTCTCCTCTGCCTATAGCATATAGATATCTTTAATAGCCTATACCCCTGGACTCAGCTTTCATGGAGATTAGTTTCTATCATTTTAAGCACCACCGAATTACTTTGTCTGCAGAGACTTGACCTAATCTGTTTGAGGTTTTTACTATAAAGACAGTAAGACTGCCTTTTTTCTCCAAATTAGGAGAACAATGGCTTAAATTGGCAATAGCTCCTGTTGCTGAATTTTATGCATATGCATGCATTATACTTGCTGATTTCCTGCTCTAAGATAGAAGAGGTAGAGTTATTTCTCTCATCATCATTCAGCAAGGACTGGGAGGGGAGGAGATAAAAAATCCTTACATCTGAACACCATGTTGAGGGGGTTTATTTGTTGATTCTTTTTTCACTGCTGTGATACATTTCCACTGCATCCAATTCCCCCTGTGTAGAATGAAGATTATCTTCTCCTCACAATCTGACAAGTGCAGGAGGGAAAAAAACAGACAGAGAGCGGGAGTGTGTGCAAGAGTTCCCAGAGTCAAGTCTGTGCCTCCTATAATTTGAGCCATTAGGGAATTTTCCAGGACTTTCTACATGCAGGAGGTCAAAGGTTCAGAGTCCTCATAACACTATTCAAAGCAAAGCCAGAGCTGCTTCCAGCACCACCATGTGCCACAGAATGAGGTTGGAAGGATATTACATCATTAAAATGAATTATCCAAATGCATGCCTCTATCACAATTTTAAGTCCCTTAATCTCACCCTTCACTTGCAACAGAGATTACATGAAAAATGAGGAGCATCGTACTTCAGCTTTGGCCTGCACCAGACACCTGAAGGGAGGGGTCTAAGAAGGATTTACAGTGATTTTAATTTGCTTTGGATCCAGTGAGATCACTTGGATGGACAGAACTCAATTGATGTAAAAGGGGATTTTATCCACAGCTTAACTCTGAGAAGGAAAAGGAGGACTTTAACCTATTGAAGCCAGAAGAAAGAACTAAACAAGATTTAAATTGTGTCATTTTAGAATTTCCTGGGTTTCTCATTCTTAGTCACCAATCTTGAAACTCATACACAGTCCTGGAAAAGAAGAATACTTTTACGTATGATATTGTCAAAGGTAACAATAAATACCAAATACGAGTTGAGAAGAATCAGCTGACACAAAGTGGAGTTGATTAGATGACAGAAGATGTCACCACACAACTATAGGAAGCATTTTCTTGGTTTCTTAGCACCTACATAAGCACTACATTATTCCTCTTGGGGTAATGGAGGCTTGCAGACCTCATGCAACCTAGTTCTTAGCAACCAGCAGGACTAGAGTGCTGGAAACAGCCAAGAGGGGACCACTTAATTGACTTCATCCTCATCACTGACCCCAAGCCATTAAAAGACTATCAAGCAAGATAGAGATAGAAGAAAAAAAAAAAAAAAAACACTGATTAAACATCCTGTATTAAAGTCTGACTCAGCCCAGTGGTCAGTAGGACATTGTGCACCCCAATACATGCCTATCTTCAGAACTGAAAATCAGTGCAAGGTCTCTCCAGGATAGCATATTTTATTAGTGCAGTGACTGAGCCATTGTATCCCTCTCCATGTGAACAAATTGCCTGGCTTTTATCTGTATTACAGTGGTGCCCAGAGGCTTTAGTAGAGGTTGGAGATTCGAGAGACTCAGTGACACCTGGAGCAGCACATGAGGCTGAGGGCACGTCGACACGAACACACCTAGCAGCCGCAGCCCAGCTCTGCCTGATCAGTAGGGCATAACCCAGATCAGGTCCTGGAGCTATGCAGACACTTTAATTCCCATGCTGAAATATCCTGCCCTCTCTGACTTGCTTATTAGTCTGGGCTCACCAATAGCTGCAGGACTGTGCAATCAGAGCTGACTCAAATTCAGATAGTGAGGAGGGGAGGAGAAAGGGCACCAGACTTTCCTTTCCACGGCTGACTGTGGAGACAGCCCTGAGACTGAAGACACTGAGGTTTCTTTTCCAATTTTGCTACCTGTCTCTTGGATCATGGAGCAGACTATTAGCAAGTCATTTCACTTCCTCCCCCATAACTGGGAATGACGGAGAACTTCCTGCGGACAAACAACACTGCCTCCCTGGGATGCTCACTGGAAGTAAAGGAAAATAAGAAATAACAGCACAGAGTAGTGAGACACCCCACGTGCTAGAATATCAAGGCTCTCGCCTCTCAGCTCAGTGCGCTGCAGTCATAAAACTGCACACCACAGCCTGGTACCTCCAGCACCCACCCGCTTTGCCCACACAGCTCAGCAGTCTCCAGTTCTCAGGAGCCACAGCACTGTTTTCACAGACAGCTTGGGCATATGTTCCTTTCTTGTTTTCCTTCCTAGAAATAGAGCCTTGCTCGCTTACTGCCTTAAACATCCAAGTCCACAAAGCAGCCCTGTACTTTGCAAACAAGCCACGTGACCAGCCTGTGAGTATATTCTGGATAAACCACTTGAATTTTCTCCTTCCCATCATTAGGAGAGCTCACAGGAAATGAGAAGCAAAGGACTCACAAGTTTATACCACTTCAAGTTGTTGCCAAATATGCCTTTCATCAAAAAGAGGAAATTATTATAAGATTATTTCCTGTAAATTCAAACCATTGTGAAGTGAAATATGAACACAAGATCAGCTACACTGGGCCATACAAAATATTTGCCCAGACATACCCTGTCTCCAGCAGATGCCCAGGGAAGAATAAGTAAGAAGAAGGCAAGTAAATGGGACACTTCCTGAGAGTCTCCTACCTTCAATAATTTCAATTTAGGGACTTCTACAGCTGGGAGAACAGGATAGAGAATGAACACAGAAGCAAAATCAGCAGATTCACCCTAATAGGATGAGGTAGTAAAGTTATTTTCAGACGTATTTGAAAGGATATTCAGTTTAAATTAGCAAAAGAGCTAGCATCACTCACAGTTTGTCCTAGGAATTTTTTTTTTAATTATTCAGTACTATCAACAAAATCTTTTGTTTATTATTTTTTATTATTCTAAGCTATATTTGAGGGGAAGTTTGTCTATGTCTAGCAGTGTTCACAAATATACAACACACCTAATGAGAAAGAATAATGCAATTTCAGAAGAAACATGAATGAAGCACGTCAGCAATAATGTACAGGCAGCATTATACCTTCAGTAATAGGTGTGCACCCTCTGGCTCTAAATTAGAAGCTGTATGTGTATGCCTGTGTGCTAACATGCTCTCACAAGTACATAGTACATGTGCAAAACCTCTTTCTATCATTGAAGGAGGCAGGACAAATATATTCCTGATCCATTGTGCAGAACAGCGTTTTCTTTTTATCCATACACCTGAGGAATGGGGTACATAGCAGGGCAATTGTTTCTTTTCCAAGTTGTTATTCTTTTTTCCATTCTGACCAGTGCCCAATTCACTGAAGCATCTACTGACAGTAAAAACCAGCTGTTTGTGATCTTATTCAGGCACAAGCAGAAAGAAGGAAGCAGTGCATGCCGTAAGACAGTACTCAATTGCATATGCTCTCTCTAGCTCACACACAACCCTCTTCCCCTCCCCAAACCTCTCTTCAAATCATATCGAGGCAGGGAAGCAGGCTGCCTTCTAACACAGCTGGATTCAGTGACAGCCACGGAAGTGAAACATAACTTTTCTCAAACTTATGATGTCTGCCCACTTACATGGAAAGAAACAGATAAATTCCTCAATGTGTTGGTATTGAAATGCCCCCCTATGCCTTTGGAAGGAGTCATCTGAGGACCATAATCTGGCCTATGAAGTGAGGCACAATGAAACCAATGAATTTAAGAGAGAGAAGAATCCTGCAAGGCATTGTTCTATTTAGGACTGGACCAAGAGAACACAAATGGGAAAGAGGAAAATGTTTCCTGCTGCTTAAGGACTGCAAGGGAAGAGAGAACCTAGATTAGAAAAGCATTAGACAGGCAGGGCTGTTTCTTCACTGCTAAAGCTCCCAGGGAAAGGTGGCCAGTTACTGCTAGTAGAAAGGAGCAAGGTGAGTAAGGGAAGCTTTAAAACAGAAACTGAGTAGCTGATACAGAAATCTGCTAGACCAGAGGGAAATAAGAGACTTGGCTGTTGAATTCATTTGTGAAAAGTCATGGGATCTGAGATGCTGTACCCAAGAAAGCACAAGGGAATGCACTGGGGAGTCTAAATGGAGAGTTGGCAAGGCACCGCTCTGGCTGTTACAAATATTGGTGGGGTCTCCAACTCCTCAGCAGTGTTGGAGGGGGTGAATCAGTAAACAGAGATACCAAAACAGCCCCAAATACAAGTTCTGTCCCTTGTGCAATTAAGCAATTCTGGGACAGCTCTTACTAGAATGAATACAATACTGCGTATCACAGACCTGGTTTCTGTTGACTTCAGTGTGTTGTCAAAGAAGCAGTAAGAATGCAGTACTGCTGGTTAGTGAAGGAAACATATAATCCCCTTGTTTGTTGATCTCTTTTTAAGACAAACATTACAATACTTGTGGATACAAGGAATGTAATATCTACAACAGATTTGGATGTATTAAAGGACTATTTTTTTCAATAGCTCACTTTCCTGAAACATCAAACTACTTAAGGAGCTGGGTGGCTGGCTCCCAGATTTCCCCCTTGCTCCCCTGGTGCCCATCACACAGTCCATCAGCTGGAGAGCTGCCAACTGAGTTGCAAATCTGCAGGTTGGAGCACAGCAGGGATCCAAAAGACAGGCCAGCCAGGTGGTTTGGGAGAGAGGTGGTTTGGTTGAGAACAGGACCAGGGCAGCAGCCTCAGCAAGAAGCAATTGGTAAGGCAGCACAACCAGTGGGAACTGGGGGAGCTCATAATGCTGGGAGCTGCTGAGCCTCAGCATGGCTCTGCCCTTTGTCAGTTGGCAGACAGATGAGTTTCTGAAGCAGCCCTGTAGTTCTCAAAGCCGTGGGCTTCCTTCCCTCTGCACTACACAGATCTTGCTCGAAGACCAGTAATTGCTCTCCCTCAGCCTGAGGGAGTCCTGAAATAGACAAAGTATTTACTGAATCTGAGATAACCTTTGTACTGTCCTTCAAAGATTTAGAACTGAAAGAGCACTGAAAATTCACCCCAAAGGCAAAAACCATATCTAAAGCTGCAAGCTACCACGTATTAGCTGCTCTCCAACAACTGCCCTTGGGCTGGAACTTTTCCCAGTGTTAGATCCTCCTGCCTGTGAAGCCTGTAGAAAGGGCAGGATCCTTCACACAGGTGATTCCAGTGGCAGCTTCTTCCTCAGAGACCTCAGTCATCCTCACTGCCTCGACCAGAGATAGCACAGTGCTCGCAGCTGGTGCTGAGCTTACCGACCAAGTTCCTTGTACTCCTGTGAACAAGCGCTGTGTGTAACAGAACAGGCTGATGTTTGCCTTGTCTTTGTTGTTTTAATGCAAACTGACTTCTCACCCGCCAGGGTTTTGTTTTGGTCAGAAGGTTATGTTATTTGTGTAATTCCTTCTTGCAACTTTTTTTCTCCCAAAAATATCTCATTTAGCTTTTGCTAAGGGAAATCACATTATCATTCTCTTTTTATATTTATTTCCCATGCTTGTTCTTCCCTCAATACAGAAGCTTTTCTATGTGAGAATACTATTTAAAAAATAATAACAATAAGAAAAATAAGGTTTTCTTTTCTTCCAAACTACAATAGAATATAACTGTTAAAAGGAGAAAAAGCATTGAAACTATTGATAAAACTAATTTAAAACATTTTCCTTCAGCTAGCCCTGAGAACTTATGAAGTTGTTTCAGATTTAAGAACATTTGGGATTCAGTTAAATACAGTAATTGGTTGTAAGTCCAGCCCATCTATGCTAACAGCATTGCTGGAAACTCCTCATGTATTTGAAAGGAAGAAGTGAAAGAGAAAGAATAAATTAGTATATAGCTCAGAGGTATCATTAGCAGCGACAGCGTGATGTTAAGAACAGGGAAATTTAGGTTAAACAGCAGGAGAGGAGGCTGAGAGCAGTCACGGGTGTGATGAGGGGTGAGAGCCAACCTGTCATCACACAACCCCTGGCATGTCACTGCCAGGGGGCTCTCCCCTTGCTCAGCTCTTCACCTCCTTTTTTCTCTACGGATAACTTCCTGCCAGTGCTAAATTGCAGGATAGCCCACAACATTTTTAAAAAACAGATTGCTCAGAAACGGGAAGTTGTCCTGCTACACTGAAAATCCACACACTTGACAAGAGACTCTGAGGCAGTTTTCCTCTTGCTGCTGCCCCTCCACCATGGTCACTGCTCCACGTTGACAGGTCCTTAAGCATTTCACAGATGTCCCTGCCTCTAAGCAAAGGAACTGGGGGATTTCAAGCTCACCTGCCAGCCCTTGCTCCTCCTCCCAATGCAGAGCAGGAGATTTTGAACCTTCCTAACTCTATTAGCTTCATGTATTTTAAGACTTAATTACTTTAACACTAGATGTTGGGGAGGAAAAAAAAATTATCTTTCCTCCTTTAAAATTTTTGTACTTTTTAACAGGCAAAATAGTATTTCACTGTTGGGTCTTCTTCAGAAAAAAAAAAAAAAAAAAAAAAAAAAGAATAATTTTAAGCACATCAACCTGACATCCACAAAACCTGCTACAAGCAGGGAAGGATTTAAGCACTGCATAATCTTTCCCAGAGACTTTTTCGAACAAAGATACTGTGGTTTTATTTGGTTTCTATTTAACTCTCCTGAGAGGGCTCCCTTTAAATCCAGGCATGAAAAATACATTCTCAGTCCAGACACAGAGATTTTAGAAAAGAGAAATGCAGTGAGACAGCATTTCATTTGCAAGTCTTTTACATTTTAACAGTGTCTATTGCTTTCCACTCAGCAAACACTACTGAAACCACTGCTCCCTACAAGAAAAAAAAAAAAAAGTATTTTAAATTGAAATATTTTAAGTAGTGTGTATATATAGTATATACGCAATATAAACTGCCTTAGCACATTTGCAAATGTGAGCACATAAGAAGCATGTATTTGTGTCTATGCATGATGTATATGCACAGACACACAAACAATTCAGCAACATATACTCTATATTAATGTGTGTCACTGATTCTAAAGATAACATACATAATTTCAGAAATAATACTGAGAAAATGAACAGCTGAATACAACCAGCAAACACTTATGAATAGATACTTGGGAACATCAGAAGAGAAAAAAAAAAAAAAAAAAGAAAGAAAAAAAAAAAAACAACTTAGAGATGAGTTGTGATACATGAGGAACAGAAAGATTTTAGTCATAAAAAGAATTCAAGTTTTTCTAGTATTTAGTCATATTACTCAGATTCTAAGAGAAGATGGAAAATTGAATAGAAATGACTAGGGGTTGTCTGCATGTTTTGGTGAGCTTTTCCGTAATAATAAGTGTAGCTCAGACCCTTTTAAGCCAAGTAATTGTGTCTGGGAGTTCTGTTTTAAATATGCTCTGGGGCATCTCATTGTTCCCACTGAGTGTAAAGTAGATTGTTTCTATGCTTAAGGAACTACAGTGTGTGGGATTAAATAATACACTTAATGAAGAGGCTAAAATGACTGCATTCTTGCTATTTCAAAGGGATTCCGGGAAAGAAAACCACCCAGGATCAGTGAAAACAGACTTTTACCACCACATATTTTATTAATATGCATTCTGTAGTGCACCCTACTTAAAACTGCACTTAAAGAGTATCTAGCTATGAGATTACACACCACTGATTTCCTCAGTATAAATCGGAACATCTCATCTTCCAACTTACTTCTTCCAACACACCCGGTCCTGGCCAGATGAGCACTTAAGGTATGAAGAGTGAGTCACATGCTAGTGACCAGTGAAAAAGAAGAAAATTGAACCCCTGTCTCTAAATCCTAGACTATTAACCTAATCATTCAATTATGGCTACCAAAATGACAGGCTCCTGTCTCAGACTTGGTCGTGGCTCTTGGCATGGCAAACAAAACTCAAACCTTTCCAGAATCCCAGACATGTGATGCCTTCCACAGTCCCACGGATGAGTGCATATTACCTTCCATAGCTGTAACGGATGTGCTGTGCCGTCTTCTGCATTTCTTGGATAGGTCACATTGCCACCAGTCACCTTTGCCCAACTTGGGCATATAGGGGAGCCCTCAGGTCTGAAGGTGGGAGGCAGCCTTGCAGAGATGTACCCAAGCCACTGCTTTCCACCAAGCACAAGGGAACCACAAGAACTCTTTGCCCAGCACTGCACTACCATGCAATGCCACAAACATATTACTCTGAGGGAGTATTACTCATCACTTGATTCCTGCAAGCCATTTAGGAGAACCTATTAACCTGCACTACTAGATAAATGCTGAGGCATCAGTGGAGTGATGGCCAAGTTTGGTCTATAAAACCCTAAATGGCCTGGCTTCTGACAACCCCAATTTGTTGTCCCATCTGAACTTTGTTGCCCCTTTGTATTTGATGTATCACATCAAACGGGCATTAGCTGCTGTCATGTCTATTTCAACCACATTTCCACTTTGTCCTATCATCAGCTTCCAATGTTTCTTCAACTTACTTTCCTATCTTCCTGCAGTGTTAGTTTAGAGGAACTCAAACTTTCTTCACATATGGTAAAGTAATGACTATTTCAAAACAAAGGAATCTGAGTTCCTTCCCCACCATGCTTGACTCCAGGTGGAGAAGAGAAGGACCTGGATTAGCAGCTGTAACACCACAGGGTAGGGGAAAGGAGGTGTTTGCCCCACATCAGGCTTATGCTTCTTAATAGTGTTTACTTTTGGAAAAGCTGAGGATAAGGTCAGCTCTCGTCACTTCATGGCATGTAGCACCATTTGCTCAAGCTTTTTATGACTGGGCATGTGCTGCATGCTTTGCATACCCATTGTGCATGCCCCCACTGGCATTTGCCATGTTTCACAGGCAGATTGGCACTGGTAAACATACAGATGTGCCTGTGCTTAATTCTGTCTTTGCAACCAAGCTAGCCAGAAGCAGACAGACCCTTAATTTTTTGGAAGGGGAAGGGGTGGCTGTGAGAAAGGAGGAGCTGCCAAATAACTCTGCCACTGGCATTGGAACTTCTCTTCCTTTCTAAAGTGCATGGAGGGCACAAGCCAAAGCCATTTAGGCTTTCTGCCCGTCTCTGACTTTTACCCTCTGTTGGGTCATATAGACAGTGTTTAAAGAACAGCGCTAAGGATCTCAATTCTAAAGCTTAGTTCCTCTCAGAATGTAACCCATACTGTGGACATCTGATCTTTATGTCTTTCTGAGTGTGTATACAGAAGTAAGAATTTTATTTATGAAACTCTACTCATAATGCATTTATGCGTGAAAAATATTCAAGCTGTCTGTCCAGCATGTGCAGATAGTCTCAGTAATTTGTCTCTGATGGCTCACACTATTGCAATTAGCAAAATCAGACAGTAGGATGGAGCCAACAAAAAAAAGAAACATTACCCTCTGCTGCCAATGCTTGCATCATCCTACTGAGCTCATCTTATAAAATACCTAAAAGGTGAGCCAGTTTCTCGGGGTCATAAATTGTGCACTTTCTTTCCATACCAGCTACCAAAGTTCATTGTGGATGTTGTCCCATCTGTTACTCTAGTTCTTTTTTCTTTTTTTCTTGTTTTTCCCAAGGGGACAGCTTTGGAATTCTTGTATAGCTCTTGCTGCAATACATTCCCTGCTCTGTGTGTGGTCACTGACCAATAATCTCTGGCAATGGAAGAAAGGGCAGTTGAAAAGAAAAGTCTTCTGCTACAAGCCACATGCCAGCATGCTGCAAGGACAGCTCAGCCCAGGAAGAAAAAGAAAGGTGAGTGTGAAGGAAAGGTTTGTATTTTCCTGCCCCCTGTGCTTACATCGGAGCCTGATCCTTGAGAATTCTGCATGAAACTTCAGGTCACAGGGAAGCTCTAACTTCATGCAAGTCTACCTAGACTTAAATAAATACAACACTACCTGAAACTCAAAAGACTGGTAAACACATGATACTATATATCTATTGCTTTCTTGCCTCAACGTCATCCTTCCCAAAGAGCCTATGCCAACATGTGACAGCTGGCGCAAGAGCTGGTTCAAATGGCTCCATACCAACTGAAAGCCCCCTGCTCTAGAGGAATACACTGACAGTTCCTTACAGCCAGGTGCCAGACTCCTTGAGCTTCCTAAGCCAAACACAGAAATAAAATCACATACACTCACACAAAGCTGAGAGTTGCCTCTGTAACTAGGAGTAGCATTGTTTTTGTTTAAGTTAACATATCAGAAATCAGGGCAGTAGAATATGATTCAGTAACCTCCGTTACAAACAACTATATTTATCCTCTAAAGGTTTTATGGAACCTGATAACTTTAGCCATGGACTTCACATACCACTCTAACATTAAACTGAGACCTTCAGTGAAAGAAAACACCAGTCTTAACAGTTTCAGAATGCATCTGTAGCTGCAACACACTATCACATTGACTAAACCTTGTCTGCTCTGACCACCATACTATCTGTCACTCTAAAGCTACTGTGGATGTATTGCACTAGCTTATCTGTTCCCCTAAAGCTTGGGGATTTATGGACTGTAAAGTCTATTTGTAAAACCTACAGTAGTTTGAGCGTGAATTCTTCACAATAAATTTTGCTTTCAACACCCTAGGATTTTCCTGCTACTGATTTGTCACATCCTGGACACCTTCTGTGAAATGGAATCCCATAATATGTGTCCAGAAGTGGGGAGATGACAAATATGCAATACCTGAGTAGTGAGATGGTCGCACAACTGTTCTCTGAAGATTTTCACCAGTTCTAGGAAGATGCTGGATTCTCCCAGCCATGGACCTTTCCAGTGGAAATACTCGGTGCACACAGAATAGCATAAGTTGGCACAAAAGGGAAATGGGCAAGTAGCTGAGGGGACTCAATTCTTGTTACCTGATTCTTCTGTGTTTACTTACAAATGTCATCTGTCTTTATAGATCTAACAGATTTCCTCTGGGTGGCACAAATGAGCATATTCGTTGTTCCTCTTAAACACTCTCAGTTAATGTGAGATGTAGATATCATAGTATTGACTTCAGGACCTTTTAAACTGATAGGGCTCTTAGATGTTCTGGTGTCATCATGGAAAAAGAGCATGTAGAGGGGGACACAGGTGGTAAAGCAGAGGGTATTAGGAGGTAGATGCAGTCTAAGGGTGATAGCAAAGCACTACAGGAAAGAAACAGGAACCTCTGTAGAAGTAGTTCTTCTGTACTTATTACAATAAATTAATATTTGAACTCTTTCATAAATATTTGAACTGAATCTGCTTAAAGTACTTATGAAGTAAATACTCTAGCTAGAAAATAGATTTAAACTTGAGTTCTTTTTGCAGAACACCTGATCAACTCTTTCTGCACATGGGGGTTAGAGAGATCACCAGAGCAGTGCAGTCAGTAACACACAACCTGTCCTTCTGTCCACCTGACCAGGGCTGCCATCCACGTCTACAAACCACAGTTTTGCTTCCGAAAAAAAAAAAAAAAAAAAAAAAAAAAAAAAAAAAAAGATCTGACCTGCATCTGCAGAAAGTGCTGCCTTGTTTCTCAGCTCCTGTCTTTCCTTTCAACGTGTATTGTCAAAGCTGAACCCACGATGCTGTGTGACCCCCAAATTGAAAAAATGCTGTTCATTTTTTCAATTTGGGGGTCACACAACTGAATGATAAGCCATGGGCTGGTGGTAGCAGTGGAAGTTATTTCTCTTCCTGAAGTGATGAATGGGAAATGAATCAATTTGGTTGTAGATCTGACTGCAAACTGCACTGCTTCAGATGCATCTGCTTCTTCCTCTGGTTGTAACAGTCCTCCATTCTCCACACTGCCTCATCAGCACCAGCTTACTGCTAACACCAAGGCGTCTCTACTCCATTTTCCAGTCCAGAGGCAGTAAAAAAGGAACAGAGCTGACCAAGAGAGAAGGACAGCATAATAAAACAAGTAGAGAGAGAGAGTTCATTAACTGGAGTACCAGCTTTGAACTGCAGTCTTTTAACAAGGCAAACTCCAGGCTTGGTCGTCTTCTGTCATTACCTCAGCGCGGGAGCCAAGCAGGCCTCTGCATGCATCCGTATGCATATGGCAGGGCGGCATGGGAAGCCTTTAATAATTAAGTTCAAGTACGTTCCTGCTCCCTTCTGAATATGCCCTTTCAGCACATTATATTTGGTGAAGCTGCCAACCATGTCCCCGTGCCTGTTGTTGCTCTGGCCTTGGGCAGACCCTGGGCCCTCCCGGCAGGCCGCTCCTCCTGCAGGACCGTGGGTCTCCCAGGCTCCCCGCTGCCTCCTCCGGCGGTTCCCTCTCCTTCCCTCTTTAAGTCATCTCAGCCACAACTGCTGCCACCACAGACAAGTGCACGTTATTATTAATGCATTATTAAATTTTCTCACATTTAGAGCCTTGTCGATGGTACTCACTTATAGACACTATGGTGATAAGCACTATAGGAATAGCTATAAATAATGAATACTACCCTTCTCATGTCTCTCCCAGTCTCCCAGCTCAGTAGGTACTAGCTGCAAGGCAAATGCAGATCAACGTTTTTTTTTTTTTTTTTTTTTTTTTTACTGATTAAAAATATCAGGGTGGGTAGTTGCCACAAGGTAAGCAAAAGACTGCTTCTGCTGGGGGGCAGCCCAAGATACTTGAGAAGCTTCTCTGTTCTCACCGGGTACCTTCCTCTAAAAGCAGAGCACTAACTCTAATTTGTCTGCCGTGTTCCTGCTCTTTGCAGAACTCCAGGAATTGGATGAGAGATTGAAAAGGTAGAGAAGGGGTCCAAGGATTCTCTTGGTGTATGCTGTTTGCAGTGCAACTGCACAACATGATTTTTAACTGGGGGAATGCATCATCTCCAGAATTTGCCTGTCATCCAGCAAAGTTCAGACACCCACTGGTTCCATCAGAGCACAAGAGAACGGAGTGCCAGTGCCATTTCAACTGCAGCCCGTCCTACCTCATTAATGCTCACTGTTCATTTTTTCTTTCTTCCCTCTCTCTGTAGCTCCTGCAAATTAATTCTTTGAACACTGTTAACATTCCTGTGCATCTGCAGTTCTTGATTACTTGACCACTGAAAGATGTAGGGGGATCTTTGTTATTACTTTAATGTCTACAGGAGCTTAGAGAGGAAAAATTGGAAAAGAAAAGGCTTCAGGGGAATACTGGGAGATTTCAAAAGAGGTGATAGAAACCCTTCAGTAGTTTTGGTCTCACAGATGCCCAAACTAAAATCTAGACTAACATTCTGGGCAAAGATACCTTAAACTCTTCATAGCTTTATAATGAACAAAAAATCACTATGTGGTTCAGATCTCAAAGGAAATTTTGGAATCAGAACAAACACCAGAGTTGGGCTCTACTCTGAGCATCACTGAAGTTAGGAACATTTGGAGTTACTGATTAAATTTTGCTCATCAAGCAAGTTTTGAGCTGAAAGTTCAGATAACATGTCAGACTTAAACCTAGTATAGACAGAAAATGGATATTTAACTTGTCCAGATGAAGTTAAAATGCCAAAAGCAAATTTATTTTCATCAGCCAAGCTCCAGAGGGAAAAAAATAATAATAAAGAGATAAATAAAACCAGTTTGGATCAGTTACAGCATTTTCCTTTGTTAATATTGCAATGTTTAATTTTTATTTTTACCTTTTTTTCAGTTGCATATAGCTAGCTTATTTGTCAATACATATTTTTAAAACAGAAAATGACTTTTTTTTTTCTGAAAATATGCCAGCATTTTCTCAAACTAACATCTTGGGGAAGGAAAAAAACAACAAACTTTTCTAGTTTGAAGTCATATTTCAGTACATCTTTGGGTTCTGTTCATTAGAAAGACAGATTCTAATGAAGAAATTGTCATCTGCGCCATCTCAAATAAAAGCCCTGGAGGCCAGTCACCTCCCATGAAATTAAGGTTAAAGTTACTACTGACTTCATCAGAGCAGGAATAGACCTTATCATGGATTCCCTTAGTGTTACTGCATGAAATCCGAAGGAATCCAAAATCAACATCTCAGATTTCCCATGCTTGAGTCCTGACTTCACTCCAACCCACATTCATGCTTGTCAAACATTTGACCTGGATCATGAAAGGTTTGTTTATTTATTTATTTATTTATTTATTTTCTTAATATAATACCTTTGCTTGAGCTGCTTCAAAACCTGAAGTGGGCTTGTTCAAAGTTCAGGTTCCCTGTTGCTAATCTTTTCTGAAAGACGAGATGAGTTTTATAACATTATCATAATGAATGAATCTGTCTCAGCAGCCATACTTTGCACTGCTTGGCTGTATCACAACGCACAAAGAACATGTCCCACCCTGATAGGTTTAATCACCAGCATGTATTATATCACCACTCAGGGTGTATCCTCCTGTGAAGCTAGGTTTAGAACTAACATGGTTCCAAACTTTTCGTCAGCCTAAAGTAGAAGAAAAATGAGTTTCTGCCTGCCTGCAGAAAACTCCTTCGATGCACCCTCAGGAATACATAACAAAAACCACACAAATTTGATAATGATCCAAAGCATCCAAGCTTATTTAGCACATATATTCACTCTGATGTCATTTACATCTTTGCTTTCCCTGCTTGAGTACCATACATGTGTTTTAATAAATGTTCTTATTTACAGCTGTGAATCTCAAACTCAAACCCTCAGTACCAAGCCTAATTTTCAGGGGCACTCATCACCTACATTTCCCACCAATAGTGGGAATAGCGTCTTCACCAACAGAGAGAGCTTTGAGAGTGAAAACAAGTCAAATGGATGGGGAACAGTTATCATTCAGCACTCCCAATATCTGATCCTTCTCTGCACAGGTCATTATCAGCTGCCCTAGAGTTCCTCCAAAAGGCAAGGTACTAACTCAGCAGAGAGAAGGAAAAAAAAAAAGTAGTAGCAGCTGGGTTCAGTGAAATAATGCTGTCAAGATCCCTCTCCTAAAGTGGAGATGGCAATCAGTCTACTCCAATATTTACTTTGTTATCTGCCCATCACAACAAACAATAATTAGATTACCATGGGTCAGGTTTTTTTCTTTTTTCTGGAGAGGTCATGCAATGGTATAAGATGTCCCTAGAGTTGTCTTGATAAGACAATCCCAACATTTTCCCTTCAGATTGGAAGCATTTTCCACTGCAGTTTTATTGAAAGTGTTTCACCATCCATAATTACAATAGTTATTGCACAATGTACAAACCAGTGCACATGACACAGGGCCATGAGTTATGCAAAGTGAAGGCTGAAAAATATCAAACGTTTTGACGTTCAACTCGGTGCATAAAGGAAGAACTGCAATTGTATTTTTCAACCCAAAAGGGGAACGGCAGACTTCTCCAAGTGTACAATAACCCTCTCCACCCACCTCTTGTTTGTCAGAGCTACACCTACACCTACACCTTTCTCAGGATTAAAGAGGATTAGGTAACTCCTTCCTCAGAAGTTTTCACCAGCTCACACATGTCAGAAGGCCTCAGAAATCATATAAGTTGTAAATGATGATGCTCCCCGTGCTGTACTTTTGGGAGGCAAGCTTGTCTGAGATAAATGTTGCTTACAATACAAGTTATTTCTGCCCTTATCAAGGAAAAATTTTGTATCCCGAGGATTCCCCAGTAAATTAGCCAAGCCCCACTGCTACACCCACTGCTTCCCTACAGCAACACAAAGAATATGGTAACACTCATTAGAGCGCACCACCAGGGAAAAGTCTAATTGCTGGATTTACATTTTGTAGGCAACGTGTATTTATACTAATAATTCTATTTTGTGCTGCTTTACTAGTCAGAGCAGAAAAGAGCATATTGTATTAAGCTCCAGCCCCCAAGCACTGAAATAACACTAACAGATCTGGAGAGACGGGCTTTCATATAATTGGCATCTACCCACAGAATGCAGTTGATGATGAAGCATATTTCCAGCAGTTCACAAGAAGGGCATGTGGTTCCCTGAGGATTTTCAGTCTTTAATATTTGCCTATCTTTGGGACCATCTACTCATCTCATCATTACAGCAGTGCTCGTCACTTCACTGATTGAAGTGGGACTGGAAAAAATCAGCACTTTAACCTTGCCCATTTGGATCATAAGCATTATTACCCTCAGTGGTCACCACTGGGTTCCCACAGATCCCACAAAAAAAAAAGTCTTATCCACTGCTTATGGAGAATATCCACAAAAATATTTTTTTAAAAGGAATAAGAAGCCGTAAATCTCATCATCCAATCAGAAAGAGTACCATAACCTGAGACATCCAAATATCTACAGAGAGCTATACATTTTCTGTTCATTTTACAATGGCCTCCATTCGTGGTCTCTTAAGTATGAAAATAATAATAATAAAAAAAAAAATCCTTCACCGTGTTCCAGTGTGTGCTTCCAGCTCCAGCTGACATGAGGAAGAGCTATGCTGCTGGCAAACCTGCTTTTTTTTTTTTTTTTTTCCCCCACCTCGTAATGGGTTCATCAAAACATTTTGCAACATGCAGAAGGGATTAGATTTGATTCAAGATTTCTGCAGGCTTTTATTTTATCTGAATAAATTCAACTAGACTTAATATTTTCTTTTAATACTATAAAAGTGGGAGTTCCAGACCCATCAAACCAGTGAAGGACAAGACAAGGCTTAAAGCCAGTATGAACTTTTCTAAAGATCAAAGATGTCAGATGCAGGGGTTTGGCTTGGGACTGTCTTGACAACAGCTAATAAAAAAAGTTAAAAGCAAACAAAGAAGGAAATACTTGTCTTACTCATAATAGCTTCATATAAACTTAAGTGTACATAAAAAGTAATTAAAGGCTTCTACTAAAAGGAGCTGGAAGCCATGGTGTTATGTCTCCCTTCATAGTTTCTTTATCTGAGCAAACTCAGAAAAGCTTTGCACGTCTTTCTAAGTTATGGTTGTTTAACATTATCTCACACAGCTGTTTCACCAGCGCACTGCACGTCCCACTTCTGGCCTTTTTACCTGGAAACACCTTCCCACAAATTAATGCTGTGCTATTAATGCTTTTCTATTTGATGTTCTCCTAACCCTCACTTCACAACACTGACAAATAGATAGCATTTATTTGCACGTTTCTAATTGCAGATCAGCCTGCTCACCTTTTAGACCCACTCAGCTCCTGCAAGGAGAACATGTAGCATGTAGGTGAGGAGAGGCGAGCGCTTCACCCATGCTGCGGGAGCCGTATGGCACAGGGAGGAGGCAGTCCGATCTGCTGGACATGGATCAGGCCTGCCACAGGCAGCACGTCCATCTTTACCCTTCCAGCTCACCCTCAGCCATGAGCCTTCTGAAAGCAAAGGTGTAGTCATATGAAACAAGTCCTATGAAACGACAGACCCTCCGCTTCCTCCAAAAGGAAAAAAGGGCACAGTTGCGGGTACCACACTGAGCCACAGGTATCTGGTAGCACAGCTGCTCTAGGTACAAGATGGGAAGACTGTGGAACACGTACCAGTTAGGTGTATGCTTCCAAAAATACCATCTGGAAAAAGAAAATCCTTCATTAATGTGCAATAGGAAAATATGCTGGGACACAAGAAAGCCAAGAACAACTCATTTGCTAGATGTCCTTATCTTTCCTTTTTTATTCCTCATATAAATACTCCTTAAAGCAGTCACTCTGGTATAGAGAAAACAAGGAGAGAGCACAGAAGGTCAATGTTTCTTCCAGCTTTTGCTGGAGCTATGACTGCTAACAGCATCTTCCCTGGCACTGCACTGCTCATACCACACAGCACCCGGGGCTGTCAGGGGACACAAGAAATCCCAGGGGCTGAAGCAGACACCATGGATATTTGGAAGGACGGGCTGAGGGAGGCTGGGAAGCCTTACTTTTGAGGCATAGAAACCTATGTAGACTTAATTCTTAATTTGTAAAATAACTTGTTTCCTGGAGACTTGCTGATATTAATTATCTCAGGGACCCTGCACCAGCCAAGGATTCCTATTTGGTGTTTTAAAGGAGGAAAATACCTGTACTTCATTGTAGGCTGTTGTATGCAGCAGCAGAAGGATGGTGAGATCCTTACCTGGTCTCCTGACAAGTGGATGAGGCCAGCATGCCAGCACCAACTTACATTCACCCTTAATTCAACCTGCGCACCAAGCCTGAGGCAAGGGTGGTTTGCAGGGCAGTGGCACAGCCTAGTTCCTAGGAAATCCTAGGAGGGGCAACAGGCTGCTATGCTGGATTAAATCCTTCACAATTTCATGTATGACTGCTAACAGTGTCCCATCTTCAAGGTCTTGTTCCACAGTGAGGAGTTCCCTGCATGGCCCCTAACCAAGACACGATCCCACACAAGGACCCCTGGCTGTGACATAATCCAGCCCCCAACACGATTTCAGGCCATGAAGAGTGGAGGCCATATGCGTTAGGAAAGCAGCAGGTAAAGAAGTCTGCCCAAGGCCTGGATTTACTGTTAACACCAGGCTTTGTGCATGGGACGGACCTGACGTACTCAGAGGCAGACCTGCATCCTGAAGAAGTGATGGCCCTCATCTAAGCATGTGTAGTTGTAAATCCTTGGCTTCTCCTGGCTGCCCAGTGACTGAATATGGAAGGCACTCTCTTGCTCTCAGCATCAGCTGATACCAGAGGGTCCCTAATTGGGCTGCACACTTTTTTTAATACATCAAATTTAAATGAATTATGTTTTTTTAGCAAGAACAAATTTCACCAAAGTAAAGGAAATAAAAACATGACTCCTTTCCAAAAGTTTCCTGACCATGATCTTTCATTCCTTCAAAAATAATTAAGACCAGGAGCTCATCAGTGAAAATACCTCATATGTGTTTGTCCATAAGGAGCTCTGAATAGCTAGTCAGTATAAATACTGCATAAAAATAAAAGTAACAAAAGGAGGGTTTTTTTTCTGCATTTGTTATTTCTGGGGAGAAAAACCAACCATCTGTGTTCCAAATGTGTTGCTTTTCAATGATCCACAAGCTGTTTCTATGGTTTTAAATTATTTGACTTTGCTCTTCCTTTGAATTCTTGCCTTCGCCATATTAAAATACAGTGCCTCGTCCTGCTGAGCGCTGTGTTATTTGTCTGGCTGCTCTGCTAGATAAGCATTGTAGAGGTCTGGAAATGATAACCTACGCAAGAGGGCAGTTTAGTTTTCACTGCTATAGTGCAGGAAGGAAGGAAAAAGCAAGAAAAAGTTCACATCACCTTGGTGAGTCTACCTGAAGTGCAATTTTATATATTTTTGGTGACAGGGAAATTGTTTTAGTTCCTGTCTACAGCCATCACCAACAGTTTCTCACCCTCCGTGAGCTAGTTCTGAAATGCCTTGCACTTAGATATTTAAGTGCTTTAAATGGGATATATATATATATGCATGTATAAAAAAATCTTCCATTTACATTACTTGTACAGAGAGCATTTTATTTTGATTGAGAGCAGATTGTTCACTCCCACCCTCAATCTGAGACTGGGCAGATCCCACTCTGTGCCCATTTCCACATTATAATGGTCTTTATGTACACACAGATGTACATACACAGATATACACATGGCATCTTTGTAAATTTAGCACTTTTAATTGTCTTAAGTTTCAGATCTGTATTTACTAGTTAGCTCAGAGCATGTTTATGATTAAGAACACTGCAGATTCAGCAGTTATTTATTAAAGGTAGAAATGCAAATGAAAGTATATTTACATAAATATCTGCAAACACTACACATCATTCTCTTTGTCTTTAGGAACACAGCCACTTGCCAGGTCTTTTATATATTAAATGACCAAATGCACTTAAATCAAATAGCAGTTCCATTCAGTCTGTGCTTGCCACAAGTCGTTAGACATGCGACGTTGAAACGAGTGACTTGGTGCACACTCAGCTTTTTCAAAGAAACATCTGTGATTTAATGACCAGATCTAAGCCATACAGAAGTCTGAACTCTGGGAAACTTTGCAGCCTGACTGCCATCCACCCAGGAAACTCCTGCTATAAAGGAGTCTATAAAGATGCCATTCACACTGTCAGTCACCAGAGCCCTGGAGCGTAACAAACCTCAAAACTTTTACTGAGGTCTGTCCTAGAGAAACTCAAACTGTCCCAAGTCTGGGAGTCACCGAGACTGCTGGAAACACAAAGAAACTCTTCCTCCGAGACAGGCATCCCTTAATGAGAGCAAGCATTCCCCTCTCTGAAGAAGGCAGCAGGAGACGGAAGTGTGCAGGGACCAACCTCTCTCTGTCTATTGTACTTCCAGGGTTCCCATTACTGCAGCATTTTAGAGCTTTGTGGTTTAAATGTTCTTCTCCTGAAAATGCCCGTAGGAGGAAGGGAAGTGCTACCATAATTTGGAACAATAATTCCCTCCCAACAGGCAACACAGTGTAAAATCATCTGAGCTATTCAGGTCAGGCTAGGAAAATACAGATGACCTTTCTGGATTTAAAAGGTCTACTTTTATGTTTCTCATTCACACCTCAAATTTACACTGAACAATTGTCAATGTTTTAGAACATTTGAATTTAATTCCACAACATAAGCACGCTGAGATCATTCATGTACAAGTATTAAAAGATATGCCCAAAATGTTCTATTCTTTTCCCCACGCCACATCCCTTTCCCAAGCTATCTTCTTTCTTCCCCACACAGACCAAAAGGGCCCATATTCACTTAACTCAGAGGCATTGAAAACACCAAAAGTTTTAGAGAATCTTACCAAAGCCATCTAAGCAAGCTGAATATGTAAAAATGAACTGGAAATCTCATGAAAGCAGGCATACCTCCCCTGCCCTTTTTGGTACATCAGATATCCCCACAGTACTTTAGCTCAGGAATGGAAATGAGAGAAATTGTACTGTGTCCTGCAGAGACTTGCAGGTGTGCCTGGCTTAGCACCCTCAGGGGAGCGGGGGTCTCCCTCTAGACCCTGACATAGGTGCTCTGACTGGCCTTCTGCAGACATACCTCCTCTCCCTGCAGCCTAGACAGAGACCTCAGCGCCTGAACCTTTTTTCCCCACTGACACCACCGGCCATCTCCTGCTCCTAGGTTGCTCTCATGGCTGTGCCACTTCAGCTTCCTACATGGTAACACTGATCAGCATCAGGAACTGGTCCAGCTGAAATATAATGTATTCTTTAATCATCATCACCCCCTCTCCCCCACCCCCCCCCCCCCCCTTTTTTTTTTTTTTTTTTGGAAAGTTTTCTTCCAACTGAATCGGTGCCCTGATATATTTCACTGCACAGCCACATAAACGTCATGCTGGCACCATGGAGTGGAGAAGCACTGGGCAGAGACTGCTAAAACCAGCTTACGCAGCACTGCTGTCTAATATTTAACCACATCTGTAAGCTCCTAGCTCTGGTCCTCTGAACTGCAAGCAAATTAAATACAGAAAGTAAAGCAAACAGTGCAATCTCCTGCATCTCAGTCCAGGGTTTTCATCACAATCACCAAAAAGAGTTGGAAATATTCACAGCTTGCATGGTTTGTCCATGTTCCACTTGTGCAAATGAGAAATCCTGATTAAAAGTGTCAACAAGAAAAACTTGAAAGGAAGTTCAACTGTTTCTACCTGAACTGCTGCCTAAAGCCTGAAAGATTATCAAAGAGAAATACGTCTAAAAAATAAGTTTAATACACTGAAATCAGCTGCAAAACTTTCATGGGTCTATGAATACATACAAAATCATACACATTTTGCTCAAGAATCCTATAATTTCTGATTTGTATTTAATAGAAATGGCTCCAGAAGAACATATAGTAACCTGGCACCTCAGTAGTTTCCTAAATGTACATCCCAAGAAGAATTAATTTCATGATCAGACCCTCCAAGCTTTAATATCTTTCAAAAAAAAAAAAAAAAAGGTATAAAATGCCATTTATTACCTTGACTTTTACTTTCATAACTTTGCAGAATTTTTGTCATCACAGTGAGCATCAATATTACAATGATAAATATTATTTCCATCATCCTTGCATATATGTTGCCAAATGGTCTTGGCTCTCGGCCTACAGTTAGCAGCAAATGTATTTCCCTCAAATACTGCAATAAACCCATTCAAACCCACCATAAGGCTGGAATACTGCATCAGAAAAAATAAAAATAATAATAATTTTTTTAAAAAAGCATATCACTGAGGTGTAATGCAAAAATGTGGTTTTTAATCCCAAGATTGCAACAAGATATCAGCAACACTACTCGCACCAAATGGGACAGATTCCATGTTTCAGAGGGTCTCTGTGCAGGGCAGGTGGCTATTTCTCCCCCGAGCTCACTGGAAGTCTATGTAACTGCCCTGACCCTCCAGGCCCATTCATCCCTTCTCCACTGAAGGAAGCCTAAAATACTGGAATCAGGCTGTTTCCTGTGCAATTATTATTCACTTGTTTTCACTTAACTCTATATTAACTCTAACTTAATATGATTTCACTTAACTCTAGCAGATTAAATCCTTAGGGCAAGTAATACTGTGCCTTCCTACATCTGGATGGGAGAAATGTTGAAGACAGGCTGGTCCTTTAGAGCTGTCTTTCCCTAGAAGTCCTCCACTGAAATGATAAGGAGGCAAAAGGCAAAATTTTCAATGACTATCAAGAGCAGGCTCCAAGGAAACAGTTTTCCTACTTGTGAATAAGCAGAAATAGAGGTTTGCCAGATCGCTCTGCTTTCAGTCCCTATGTACAGCCACAAATGACAGCATCCACTTCTTCCCCTGAAGTTTGATGTTGCTGCCAGCTTAGGCACCCAAGAGCAAGAAAATTTGGTCTCAGGGACACCCTTAAGGTCATAAAACCTATTCTCACTTTCAGTTTGCAGTTAATTCTTCAACAAGCCCTTGGTACCAAACCACAGTTGGTCTCTTTCCCAGCTAAGTCATACTTTCACTGGATGATCTACCGACAGCAAATCCCTTTTGTGAAATCAGAAGGACTTCAGTGCTGAATGATAGTTCAGGAGTTATCCCGAGCTATTCCCTCTCTCTGATCAGGGCAGGAATCTCCACAGTTCAGTGCATCCCGAAGAAGGTACAGTACTAATTCTACAGCAACAGCTCTACCTAGATTTTAAGAGCAAGCAGATGACTTTGTCTTTCAATATGCAATATGTTCTGGTGATGAGACATCACTTGTGTTGCAACAACTTAAAAAAAAAAAAAAAAAAAAAAAAAAAACAGTTGTTGGAGGAAACATCAGTATTACTCATTTTCACAATCATCTGCAAAAAGAAAATGATTCTTTCTTTCCCCTAATTGAATAGCAAAGGTCAGCTCTTGATTTCAGTGCCAATGCTTCCTGAACTGTGGTTCAGCTGTCTCCAATAAGAGGTGGCTTCAGGGAGAAGGTCCCTGTTTAAACATAACATTCCTTCAGGAATTAGCAGCAGCAGCAGGCTAAGTATAGCAGAAATAAAAGCCCTGTGCTTGTTCCTTTGCTGTGATCTGGGAATGATCCTTTCATAGGATTTCTGTCTTTGTTAGTTGAAGCATTATTCATTTTTTATCGGAACAAACGTTTCAGAAATCAATTTGCTCTCCAGAAGGGACCCTCAATCACCATAAAACCAAATGCAAACCACAACATTTCCCTAAAAGGCAGAGAGTTTATTTCCTTAATCTGCCAGGTTTAACAGGGAAGAATTTGACTGGGATAACAAGCCATTTCAGTACTCTTTTGATGGTTCATTTCACCCAGAGTCGCACTGCAAATATCAAGGTGTGAAAGCCTAGGGTTTCATCCTAAAACGCACAAATCGCTCCGGACCTTCTTAACCCACTATGCTTCATGCTACCTTCCTACCAAATCTCACCTCCCTCCCTGTTACACCTGATATCACCAGAGAGGCATTTCTCTGGAAAAGGTGAGAGGCAAGAAAGCTTTAACAGTCACTGTGGCTCCCCATAGCATGATTGCCTGGGATTTCCAGACACCTGGTCATCCCAGCCTCATCCAGGACCTGCTGCAGATATCTCCAGGTGCCCACCAAAGACATCCCTCACCTCCTACTGCAGCCCCCGGCCTCTCCTGATGCAAGAGGGTAACACAAGCAAGAACAGCATAGCTCACAATGTAACAACTCCACATCATCATCCAAACTTTTTTTTTTTTTATTTCATCTTTCCTCCTCACAAAAATCGGATGCCACGGGACTCCCTGACTTTAAGTTTCTTGAAGCAGCCCGTCTCATAGACCAGCCCACACAGCTTAACACCAGTTTCTCAGTCTGCAGAAAAATCAATATATACCAGAAAACTTTTAAGCCATTAAGTAAAAATAGTGGCATGTAAAGATGATCCAAAGAATATTTTACTGTTTAACTCATCTTGTCATAAAACCACAGTAGGACCTAACTCATAAAATAGAAATTTCCCAGGTTCTGCATGCACTCAAGACAATTTTAAAAGCCTGGCTATGCAGGACATCTATTTCAGCACAGGAAAGCATATATATATATATATATATATATTTAAGCAGCTAAGGCAGGGAGTAAAGACGGGGTGGTGGGAGCTGTGTGAAAGAATGCCAGCCCTGCAAAGAGAAGGCGCTTAGTACTCTTAGTACTCTTTCCTGCCTGGGATTGATGGTGACATAGAATAAATAACAGCTACTGCATGTTCAAAGCTTCTGGGTTAAATTCTCAGCCAACATAAATCATCTAAGCTTTGTCTCTGTCCCTCTGATTTTATGAGGGAAGCTTTTTATTCCACAGTCTATGAACTGCAGTGATCACATCATCCCAGGCAGCTGGTCTGAGAACTGTTCCTCAGACTATGCAACTCCAGCAAAAAATGAAATACTGGAGTTTTACTTTGAAAGAAAGATGGAAGAAATATTGCAACCCAGGTAAAAGAAGAGATGAAATGTGTCAGGGTGATGCATTTAAGGTTTTCATGTCATTTTTTAATGGGAAGATGCATTTTAAAGTGTAAATAATAATTTATAAGTTGTGTATCTTTATATATAGGGAAATGAAATGAAGCATTATCCCTGTGGAAGGAAAACTTTTGAATTATTCAAAGTAATGAGGGGGATTTCCCCCACACACACACCCCTTAATGTTCTTCTGTGGAGAATGTTCATTTCTTATCTTTTCCAGTTTTCACTCCAACTCATCACAAAAGCGGGCTTCACCATTTCAAAGGGCAGTGCAAATGAATTCACATTTTATGGTTATCTGTAGTTATGCTAGTTCCTTTAACTGGAGAAATGAAATTAAGTATTTTGGAGTATAATCTCCAACTGCAAGGTCTATCAACCAACAAACTTTTTTTACTGGACACTCAATAAAACAGAGACCTCAAACTACCTTCAAGGAACTACAGAAATAACTATATTTAAATAAACAAGAATAAACCATTTTCATAATCTGTATTTTGAAACAGCATGTTTTCTCTCTTCTTTCTTCCCTTTTGTTCCTCCATTCTCTCTTTTCTCTCTCCAGCATCACAAATCACATCACCACCACCCCACAACCTTGACTTTTCTGACCATATATTTGCTGTCTATCTCCTGCTTCTCTCCCTGCTTTGTAGCATTGCCCCTCAGAGTATAATTTTGTACTCCAAAGGATGAATGTTTTCAAAAAGCCTGTTTCAACCCAAAGAGTAGAAGGCAACTAGTGCTGGGAAGGATATTTGTGAAGAAATGTCAGTGCTTCTAAACTGAGAAACTCTAAAGCTATGCAGGAAGAAAAAAAAATAATATATGTATATATATAGCTTAGAGGAGTAAAAGAAAAATGTATAATGAGTTCAGAATAAGATGTATAGAGGTGCTATAAGTCTGTTAAATGTTAGTTTCATGTGAGAATCCAATGTTTAATCTACACAAGGATAGCTCCTCTATCCCAAAAGGAGGATCTTCCATGAATTGACTGATTTTTGGTGATGACACCTCAGGCTTTGACCATGATTCCCAAGATCTTAGTGTAACTTGTATGACCACATCCTTGTCCATCCAGAATATATGCAATGTGTTCTCACAGTTGCTAGACCTATCAAATGACTTGGATGGATCATTTCTTGCCATTTTCCTTGTCAAGCAAAGGAACCTTAATCATTACCATCAGTTACTGTTACTAAACAATCATGTTTGCTATCAGCCCCAGCTCCCTCCTGGATCCCTACACCACATTGTCTGCACCCACCACAGCAGGCAGGTCCTGCTCAGTTTCTTGCAGCCAGCAGGCAGAAAGGAGCAAAGACTGATGGACTCTGACTGTCATTCTGACCAAGAAAAATGAGGGACAGAGATTAAACTTGGGATTTTCAAGCTGGTCCACACAGGCTCCTCCCTTCACTGGCTGCCTGTGAAAATCAAAGATTGAAATAAAAATAAAAATAATAATAATAATAAAAAAAAAAACAGCTTTTGTGGTCTGTTTGTTCTACTCTTACTGGATTTTCCCTTAGAGGAGCCAAAAGCTAACATTTGTCCTTCTCTGACATCACTGGCAACCACTCCTATCACAGTTTAAATAAGTTCCACAAGTTCTTTCCTTAACGTAGTTTTTCAAGATTTCTGCAGACGCCTTTCTTTGTTCTCTATATCACCAATAAGAATATGTGGAACAGAGAGCAAGGTTTTAACAGCTTTACTTTCATGCATAGATCTCACAATAATTTCCTGAATGCTTCTGGGATGCTCTCACCCCGCATTGCCCAGCCCCAAATCCCAGGCACAGTCTGTGTGGGATATTCCCCCCTTCCCCCCTCCCAATATTCAAGTAACCTTGTATCCTGCTTGTTTCATCACTTTCTTTGAAGGCCTATAACAAACATATCATAACAGTGTTATATCATCTACTTAACCTTTGGAGCTGTTGGAGCTTCTCTGAGATGGAGATTTTCTGATTTATGCTCTAATGTCCTCCAGTTTAAACTAATGTAATTCTTTCCAAAATGCCCAAGTTTGAATTATGAGATCACAGTGTCCAGAATGCTGCTGCAAAACCTCTCATTCAACTGCTCTCAAAATCCCTTGAGCATTTTTTCCCATGTTGTACTCATTAAATCATCTTTGCTTTTGAATCCATTTTTAAATCGTCTGTGATAGTTACATGTCTTTATAACTTTAATATTCCTGACAAATTTGAACTTCAGGAAAAGAAACCCCCCATGTTTGCCTTGCTCTCTCAAATGCTTTGTCAAGCAAGTTTGCCTATTCCAAGACATCATCTTTTATTTATTTATTTATCAAATTCTTCATGGAAGCAACAGTTCTGACACATGGGAAAGTTAGCAACCTGGCTTAGGCATGCTATTAAAAACACCAGAAAAGAAAATGGACATTCTGGCATTCCTGAGATCAATACCTCTTATAAGACCAATCACAATGTGAGAGGCATGGTCCTTGTTAAGGCTCTGACGGTAATTCTGAGTCCTTTGCTTTCTTTACTACAGTTATCATTGCAAACATTATTGAAATCCATTGGCAGTGGACATTTGCACATGAACTGTGGCCAACAGATCAATTTAGAGAAGCCACAGAAGAGTCACCAGCCAGTGGTAATAATTTCAGACTCTCCACATCCTGGTTTCAAAGTCAAGGCCTAGATGTAAAAGCCAAAAAGTCTCATTATAATGGGAATCTATCACCAGGCACTATCCAGTTTCCCATGATAGCTTGTACTCAGACCTACATTTCATTGCCATTTTAGAACATTTTTCAATCCACTGCAAAAAGCCTGTGAAGTACCTGCCAAATGAGTTGCATCATTAGATGCCTGAGATTTTAGATTACGTAATTTCAGATAAAGGTAGTCAGAAAGGCATCTGGAACTTTTCACAATTTAAAGAAATCCCTACTGAAACATTCACCTTAGTTACATACTTAAAATTGTTTAAGATATCCAATTCTATGTCAAATTGAATGAAACGCAGGCATGGAATTCTGCAGAGGAGGCCACAAAAATATTCTTTCTTTTGCTATAAACTGATGAGTTAATAAACATGGCCCATTTCTGCAGTGTGCTCCAGGTAAGTAGCCAACTAAACCTCTCTGACCTCAATAGGCACAGCAGGCTGCACACATGGAGTTGATTGCAGAACCAGGACCCATGGTATGACACTGCATGAGTTTAAAAAAAAAAAAAAAAAAAAAAAAAAAAAAAAAAAGGCATCCTGTCAAGCAGAAAACAGATTTTAAAAAATCCTATCAAAAGAGAATGAAAGGAAGATTTACTAGACAAAATCATGATGCATTTTATCCCCATACGTTTTATGCTTTTAACAATAGCTCTACCTATCAAAAACTTTGATGGATAAAGAGAAAAAAGTGAAGAGTTAGATCCATCCATCCCTGCAGAATTAATTAGTTGTGGAGAGTTTTGTCCCTATAAAAAATTCAAGCAAATTGGTTCTGTTAGCCCATATACAGACCCCGGATGTAATTAGTGTGATAATCAATATATCAGTAGGAAACAGCTACTTAAGTGCACCCAGTGCAGTTGTAGATTTAGGACAAGTGAAAGGGGCGTACTCAACAACAGCAGGGAAGGGTATAAATGCAAATGAAGCTCGTAAAAAAGAATGAGTGGTTATGGTTGTGCAAGCTGCTCAAAAATAATCTTTTTGTTGTTGTTGTTTGAAATAGAAAAAAGAATAGGCTGCTCTGAATTACCCATATTTAGTTAACAAATGTCAATAAGTACTATAGATCTTCATTTTCCCCACTAGAAGATGGTTTTTAGAAGTGCTAACTTTCTTCTCTCCACAAAAGCACAATAAAAAAAAAAAAAAAAAAAAAAAAAAACTTCTAATAAAATGTGCACCTGTCACACTCATATTCTTAGTGTTAAAAATACTCCCTGTTGTGTACACAGGACCAGCTGTGTCGGCAGCTTCTGCACATGCATGACTGACGCTCTCGGAGGCATCCATGGCTGAAGGTATCTTGCCTCAGCTCCGGCTCCAAAATTCTCTTCTTACAACGGGGTTTCATAAAATGCAAGCTAGACACTGGCATGGTGGGAGGTCTCTGAAGGAATGTTGTATTTAAATATTCAGCTCTGAGACAAGTGAGAGAGTTGGGATCTCTTCTAGAGAATCAGAAAAGGGTTTCCAGAATCACCCCAGATAGCAGCTTTCCCTCAGGGCAGGGAAATAAACCAGGAACACCTAGCGAATGAAATGGAGGAGCAGGTACTGTAGAGCTTGGGTCCTGTTTGTCTTTAGTGAGTGACACCATCTGGCAATGCATTTATGAAGCCACAGTGAAATTTACCCCTCCATCCCTGAAATATAGAAACTGCATGAAAATAATGAACTGAAAATAGTGCTATGTGTTGGATATTATTCTTTAGGTCATGATATTCCTTTAAGGACAAAAACATCTGATTCCTGAGACTTTCCCCACCACCAAAAACAATGGGAATGTGGACTCTAGGCACTTCCACTGAGCATGAGGATGAGGTGGCAGAAATAAATATGGCTCTGGTAAAGATTTAAGTTCATTGTCCCATTTGAAAATCATGCTCCTCAAAACTATGTATGAAGAAAAAAAAGGGGGAAAGGGGGAAAGCAGCGAAAATCTGGTTGGGATCGGACTGTCCATTGCTCAGTGGAAAAGCACAGAGGGCCACGTTTTTCTTAATTCACTGGCATGAAATTGTTTCCACAGACTGGGTCCTAAGCCATATGTAGACGAATCTCAAACAAAATATCCATCTCCGCCATGGTTATTTTGCAACAAGATTTCCAGAAACAGCTCCACAAGTCAGAGTCTGCCTCAACAAAACCTTTAAGCGCTTGCTTAATTTTTGCTCTGTGGGCAAACTCTACACATAAAATCAAATTAATGTAACTGAACTACCAGATTCATCCACACACTCTGGCATAATGAAATGTAGTCCAGAGGCTAGCTCAAGCAACCTGCAACCAGACAGTATCAGGATGCAAAATCCACAAGGCACTTTCAAAACCAAGGTGCCTCAAATATTCTTCTGTCAATGTGTTATTCATAGCAGTACAGAAGGAAAGGTCAGAGACAAAAAGCAAAGCTGCCTTTGTTTAGGACATTCTACCTGTGAATTTCCGTATTTTTTAAAGTTCAAGAAAGGCCTTCCCTAAGAAACAAAGGTGTTTTTTGTTTTTTTTTGTGTGTGTGTGTGTGTGTTTTTTTGTTTTTTTTTTTTGTTTTTTTAAATATACAGCCTTATAATGAATACATTCTTTTAAATATTCTTTACCCCGCAGTTACTGGTAAAGATTTATCACCTCATGTGAAGCTGAATTATGTTTTTGCCTGGAAATACATACATCCACTAGAGAGAAACAGACGGTGTGTATTCATATATTTCAAAACAGAGGATTTAACCTCTGAAAAGAGATATCAAAGTGGCACTGAAGCGTGGACCTGCATTCAGCACTTTCACATTTGGTTCACAAATACCCAATTAGGTTTATATCTGAACCCACAGTACCTCAAATTTATAATTAATCATCTGTCAAAGTTACAAGGGCAACAGAGCACCATGTTATTTTGAACAGTGATAAAAAAGATGTTGAGGTCTTATGAGAGAATATTTTAACTCTGAACTGCAGTATCAGGCTCTTCTTCAGTGAAGAGTTAATAAAGACCAAAACAACATCTCCACAGCTAGCTCAGCAGCCAGTTTTAGCTCAAAATTAAAACAGAAGGGGCACACAATATTTAGTGTAAACTGAAAATGTATTTCTGAAAATGATAACTAATTTTGTAAAAAATAAATTTAGGTTAGGAATCAGCCCACATTTCTTATCCAATTCTGATACTAAGATTGATTCTTTAAAGCTCAAATATATTTTGGAAAATACTTTTTTCTTTTATTAATCACATGTGACTAATGACCTCTCTTTGTCTGGGTATGTGAGAGCCTGTAGTAAATTTTAACAATGTTAATTAACACCTTCATATAAAGGAACAAATGTTTATAACTGCTAAGGATGCAGAAACCCTACCAAATCAAACAAACTCTTTTGTCCTAATTGGGGATATAATTGGAATTAATCCCCTAGGAATTTTTCTGTTCCTTTTACATAAAACCCTATTACTGGTTGATCCCCAAACAAAAGATACTTTCCTAGAGATCCCCATAACCCTAATCCATACAGTTCTGTCCCTAGCGAGTACACAGGTGCTCATAAAAAGTGAAGGTCCCCATTTTTTTTAAAGATGCTTTAATTGATAAGACCCAGACAGACTGCAGACAAACACAGCAACGTAGTAGGAAAATGACCTCTTTCCCACTTTTCCAATGGGAGAAGATAGAGGTTATTTGGCTCAAAGGGTAGCTGTAAGGTTAATTTCAGAAAATGGGATCTGTCTAAAGGCTGAAATGATACTCTCGGTATCAGCAGCCACATACTGCTATAATTTGGGACCATATTCTACTCACAATGTATTCTCATAATCAGAACCACTATACACGAGGACAGCTGCCAGGATTTATTCCCTGATGTTATCTTTACTATTTCCCATATCTTTAGAAATGCAGACACCTTCTTCCTCACAGCACCAGGCAGGCCTAAGTTTTACGCTCAGTTTTACACTGCACTTACATGAGAGTAATCCCATTGAAAAAATAAATAAATAAATAAACAGACACACAACAAGGAGAGAGAAAAGTGTGTCACAGGAAAGAAGACAAGCCACATACAGCGTAAAATTTCACAGAACCACCAAAATCCAATTCACTTTTTAGCACAAAAAAAATCTCAGAACCAGTCCAAAAGCCTCCCTGTGAAAGAGGCAAGCACATTTAATGCTTCTGGTACACAATCAACTCTTAGTTTAGTCTAATATTTTATACTGTGGCCACATGTACTAGGACAATGAAAGGGTCCATCATCAATCTAGTTACCACCTGCAGCTCTTGCTCTCATTTGCCTTCCACTCACTGAGACAAAAACCACCCAACCTTCAAGGCAGCTCACAGTGGCTGGGACTGTCCCCCACCAGACATTATACCAGGAGTTGGAAGTCCCTAGTCCAGCCACAACTCAAGTTAAAATGGTGTCGAAGTCTCATTCTGGGGACAGAAGAGTGAACCTGAAGGGATGAGGCCTACCAAGCTGTTGAGACAGCAGCGCAACTACACTATGGTTCAGACTGGGATTTTTTAATTGGATTATTAATATTCAGTCTTTAAAACACACCGGCAGTAACAAGTACCAGAAATAGGATGTAAGGATACCCTTTTAAAACACAAAACTCCCCTGACCACACACATTGGCAGACAGGAGGAGCAGACAGACAAAAGGTATCTTAATTAGTTTACTGTTTTATGGCACTCTCAAGCCATGAAACACAATTTGTTTTACAATGCATCATTAAAAATGTACCCTCCAAGGATTTCAAATCATCGGAATCATATAATTATCAATGTTAACACTTTCTTTTATTGTTTTGACAGTCTTGATTCTGCTGCAGTCTCATTTGAGCATCCTCCAACCAATAAAGGACTGAGCATTTCTTACTCTCTCTCCTTCCTGAAATGAGACACATAATTTAGACAACTTTTAGGCATTTTTACAATCTTGAAATTTTACTATGAGATTTTAAAAAATCTGAAATCATAAAGATGAAAAAGGAAGAACAGAAAGAAAAATAGTTTGGGGAAGGCAGTTTCCATTCAGGCCTCCCATACAGCTTAAATCATGAAGGCATGTATTACAACTCCGCTTTTGACACTGAGCGTTTTCTATGGAAATAACACAAAAGAGGACAATCTTAAATTCCTCAGACAGTTTGCTCTCAACTGCTAGAACAGCTTTATGAGCAAATCCTCTTGCAAATGAGCTCGCTAGGATACCTCATGCCAGGTCCTCGATTGGTATAGCACAGATGCTCCATTAGTACTTTTCTGCTGGCATCAGGGAAATCACACAAGCGAACATCCAGAACTAAGCAGTAAAATTTTCTCATCATTTTAGACCCTCCCCTCCTTGGACTGCTCTGAGGTCAAGTCTAGTGAGGAGTAACTTTGAAAGGTATACGAGTATTTGCAAATGGAACATTCCCTTCTATTTCTCTCATGTATATTTGGTTATTACACACTCCGCAGCAAAAACATGTGCACCAATGAGTGAAAAATGAGGCTCTTGTTTGCCCAGCAGCATCATGACCTCTCTCCTGACTGGACAACTATCCTTCCTCCTGCGACCAGTCATGCCAGGGCCACACAGGTTTCCCTTAGTCACAGGCAAAGCCTGAGATCATTCAGATAACAGGCACTCACAGCATTTTTTCACGGTGTATACAACTTTGCTGTACAAGTCCTGTCTAGGATGGGCTTCTCAGGCCAATGAACCTTCAAAGCAGTGGGAAAGCACAACTTGCATGGTACACAAGAGAAACGAGAGGTTCAGACAAGTCTTTCACAGTTGTACACGGAGTTTAAGATGTTTATCAGCTCTTCATTTTCAGACTCAGACATTAGCACAAAATCCATGCGATATCCCAGGGGATGGCATAATTATGTTTCTGAGTTAACCACATAAAAATCACAGCAAAGTAGCAAGGAAATCATACCTAACGAATTAACACTCATATGAAAGGAGTGAGGGATGAATCGGGCCCAAAGTCTGCAGCAGACCTAAGCACAAGACCAAAGTTTCCTAGCCACAGCCAAGTGCCTGATCCACGAGCATCACCCTCCTCTCCAATGCGCTCTGCTGCCAGTCTTACATTTGGGGCTCTAAACAGTTAAATCAGAGATTAGTAAACTGGCACTAAATTATACTCAGATGACTTATTGAATAGAGGATATTATCAATATCACATCTGTCACAGATGAAAAACTACATATATGGATGAGTATTGTATAATCCGTTCATTGTTTCAGAGACGCAGAATTCCCCGGAGACGAGCAGAAAATCTGCGTGACATCCCCGAGCGTGGAATTTTACATTCAGATGTCTGAGCTGGCTGGATGTGGAAAACCACGGCTGGGCAGCCAGCTCCCCGTGGGCCACACCTCTGAGGAGGCTCCTCTGCCTTGTTTATTCCTGCAAGAACCTCGAGTACGTTGCACTCACAAAACAGGTCACAGCAGCACTTGTCTACAGCGGCACTTCGCGCTGCTGACACAGAAGGCAAAGTTTCTACCCAGAGGGAAATCAAGTCCTTTCACAATGTCTGAACAACAGACATGTTGGATCCAGCCGTGGCTTTCAGAGCTGATGAAGCTAGGCACAAGCTGCGCCCCTTCCCAAGGATAAACACATGCAAGCCCAAGCCCTGAACTATTTACATACACAGGGGCTCTTGGCATGTTAGGTGGCCAGCATCTCCCCCAGGAGCACGCTCCATTGAAAGGCTCCAGCTGGCATCCTGCTGACGCTGGTGCTATAATTTGCTGGGCCTGGCATTAGCGTCCCTGCTTCAAGCTGTGTGAAACTGCTTCCCGACTCCTCTCTGCATTTCCCCAATGGAAACAGAAATACACAAATATATAAATAAATGAATAAAAATAATGGCTATTTGGCAATATTTGGCACTTCAGGGCAAGAAAGAAAGCCAAGAGTCATGTTATATATGCTGTTAGCATAGTTGGTATATATAGGTTATTATGCTGCTGTTTGGCCCGGTGTAAACATTATCTGTCACATGCAGCAAGCTAAATACTCAAGGTGGTGTTATCCAATAATATCAGTCTTTACTTGCATGGCAAGATATGCCATGCAAGATGCCAGGGGCAATGACTTATCTGAATGCTGGAAAATTATTTCCTATCACAAACTGAAATAACACATCAGAGCTGCGTCTTTCTTGATCCTTTCCAGTAAGTTCATTCAGTACCACACTTAAGTGCCCATCTTTAGCCAAGAACTAAGCAAGCTCCATTGGGACTCAAGATCCTGAAGCATCCGACCATGTAGTGTCCTCCTCCAACTACCTTGGTGTGAGACATTTACTCGGTCCTCCTGGATACTGCCAGCTAGCTTACTTTTCACAAAGGACAGAGACTGACGCCAACTCATGTTACTACTACTCTGTCACTTTTATTATTTGACAGAAAATTTCAGTCTCATTCCTACTGACTACAGCCTTGGTTTCTGGGACACCTAGGACTACCAAAAGGGAAGGAAATTTATCTTTAAATGATCTTCAGTCCTACCCTTTAGATCTTTCCTACAATTTAGATGTGTGTATTCTGTTCATGAGTAAATGTAAAAATATTGTTAATATGATATGATCTGGCTTTTTTTTTTATGATGCAAAGATAGTTATTTTTCTGTGACAAATAACTTGCAGCACATAACTGAGGTTTTTTGTTTCTTTTTTTTAATATGTTTTAGAGAAAAAGAACTCTGAAAACCATTTATACCCTTACATGTGCACACTGCTAAATCTAGCTGATCTACTCTAAAATGTAAGAATGAATTAAGTGTTTTATTAAGGCCTTTTTGTCCTAACAATTTATTATCTCCTAATATTTAAAACAGCCTAACAAATGAAGTTTCTTTAAAATTAATTTGTTTCTAGTTATCAGAAGGAAAAACTTTCTATGTACTAATGCTAATAATTGTGGTGTATGTGCACATTCTGAAGCACTGCAGAGGATAATGTCAAGGGGTTTGCTATTATTTTTTAAAAACCAGCGATAGTTAGACACCATTCAATTCAAAGGTAAGTTTTACATATTTATCTTTAGCTTACAGGCATGTCTCAGATAGGATTAGGAAGCCTTTCTGTGAAATATAAATGGAGATAATTTAAGAGAATACAAAAATAAGAGTTTGAGATAAAAATTTTAGTCAATCAATTCAGGATGAGTTCTTTTTTGCATCTATTGCAAAGGCAAAGAAAGAAAGATTTCACAGGACAGAAGTTAATGTGCTCAAAGATTTCTCAATATGCTTTTTCAATTCTCTCATCAGGATAACTTGTGGCTGTTCAAAAATACTGGGATAAAAAGAAGAAGGGAAAAAGATTAACAAAGAAAATAAAACCAAGTCTGGTTACCTCAGCCCCAGTTATATTACCACACGATCATTACTTTATTGATTCCCCAGTAAAATTCACTTAACTAGTTTTCTGGTTTTTATAGCTAAATAAATTGCTTAATCCATTGCAGAGGAAAAACCTTATGCTGATGAGTTTATGTTAAAGATGTCATAACCCCTTGGGTGTTGCTCACTAACCGCTCATTCACGACTTCTCCCCCTTGAGACCACAGTACAGACATCAAAGGCACAGCTGGATAAACTGTATAGATTGGATCCCAAGCAAAAATTATCATAAATACTAAGAAGCCACAAAGAATGTGGAAGGAATGATCATTTAGATCCAGCAAGTTATTAAAATTCTTTCAGTCCATCTGCTTATTGAGGTATGCGACATTACCCAGCAACTGCATTATCATTTGCCATTCAAAAACTGCTTGTGAGGGAGCGATTTCACAACACCCACTCCACAACAAGAAGAGTCCAGACTCTGAGCTGACTTAGTTCTCATGAAATTTCACTGTCCTAAGTGGGATTTCATGACACGTACAATCACTATGTAATCACTATGTAATCAGTGACTGAATAAATCTGCTCTTTCAAAGATCTGGAAAACGGACCCTATATTATTCACCCCACCACATTTACCACTGATGGACTACTTATGGCTCACAGATTTCATTATGGTCTCTAAGGAATTTCCCAAACCTAGGCCAAAGGAGAAAAAACACTTTTTGTCAATATCCTTGCAATATAAATGAGATCCACTTTTACTGGTTTCCAGCCAGCTCTAACAGCAACTCTCATGAAGCAAAAGCAGAGCAAGCTTTCAGAGACTATGGCAATATTCTTAATGACTCTCATAAGAATTAATAGCATGTATAGTAAAACAACTTTTTAGTAAGTTTATCAGGAACAAGAAATTAAGTTGTTAGGAAACTTACTTTTAAAGTTCCTGGTATGTCTAGGACAGTATTCTCCTCCATTATAGAAAATTATTAATGGAAATATTAAAAATCTGCTATTTTCTATCATTATTAACATTACCTCCTTGCAGCCTGCAGCAAGTTAATTTTTTAAATCTGTTTAATAAAAGACTAAAAATACTTTCAGTTTCATATGTAACACTGATTAACCTTGATCAGACAAAAAACAGCTTTGCTTACTCCTGAGTGATCCCCTCCCCAGTTTTATTCATCCTAATTATATAAGCACTGTGAGCTGAATCAAGTCTCTTCCAGCATATAGAAACTAGAACATAGCAGTCTTCTTGGATACCCATGCATGTTACTGACAGCCCCTTCTGTGCACTCACACTGTGCTCCACTCAAAATGAGGTATGGTTAGTACTGTGATTTCCCACCCCTGTTCTGTGGGCCTCCAGGAGCTAGTCTAGGGGAAAATTCTAAGTCTTGTGAAAGGTGCCCAGAGAAAGTGAGCTCACGTTTGTGCTAGAGTAATCCAAGTACAGGAAAACAGATCTTCCTGGAAAAACAGTTGTTGGAACAACAAGTCAAAAGTGGTTGGAAAAATATGGTATCACTCAACAAAAGGAAGCATAGTAAAACCTAGCGTTGTATGGAGATTTTTAGATTATCCATTAGGCCATACATTCTTCCATGTAGAAGAGAATAAATGACAGTGACCTGATTATGTCAGCTCAGCAAAGCATCCAAAGTAACAGATAATTGGGGGGAGAGGGCGCTTTCACTTTTCCTAGCAGAAGGATGCAGTCAGAGTGGAATAGTTCCCGTCTCCAAGTACGTAACCACCAAAGTAAAAGGGAAGCAGAAACACTGTGACAGCCACCAAACACAATTCCATTTGAAGTCGATGCAAATAAAATCTCTACCATCAAAACAGAGAAGACTTTTGAACTACTATACCACACAGAAAACATGGACTTAGAGAGCTGCACATTGCTGTTTAGGAAAACACTCCAAACCAAAAATCTCCAGTTCTCTGCTCACTGGAAAAAGACCCACTGGAAAGACATAAGTGCCAGTCTGCCCAATTGCCTCCGAGCAAAGAGGCTGAAGCACACTGCCAGCTGACTGGCTAAGGAAATTACTCTAAGCTCCAAAAGGCCCACCAATATGCTTGCGAACATGCTGAGAGAAAACATACAAATGTTCCAAACAGATTAAACATTAATTAATCTCAAGATGGGGACACCCAGCTCTCTCAGATAAAGACACCACCCTATTTTGTTGGTCTTAGCCACTAACATCCAGTGTTACTTATCTCGCCCAAGGAGGAAGGAACTGTGAGGAAAGGGTGTATCGCTGGATTGCTCAACAGGATTACCACCTCTCCCATTTCCCCTTCAGTCCAGGCCTGCTCTTTTCCCTACAAATGCTTGGAAGGAGGAATGCCTGGTTTTCAGACCACTGCAGCTTCCAAAGATCATTCACAGAACCTGAAGAAGCATGGTCCCACAGTCCTCGGGGGACCTCATAAGGCAACTGAGCTGTTCTTCATTACTATCTCCCTGTTTCTCTTTACAGGAAGGGAAACAAGAGAGATCTGTAAAACTTTCCTAGGAAAACCAGGATCTTTGCTAATAGCTAAATGGGGTTCTAAATTTGAACCATTTTTAGATCATGGTTTGGGATCTCGAACATTTTCAGGTGACTCTACTGCTTGCCAACAGAAATTATGTGATATGGCTCTGGTTCTCCAAGTGAGAGCTGGCAGCCATCAGCCAAAATGGATCTAAATGTTAGAAAACTATTTGCTGAAGGAGCCTGAGAAGAATTTTAATATTCTTCTTGACATATATAGGTGAAAAAGTGGTAAGGCTTTATAATAACACAGAGATTACTGGGTAACATTTTCAAAAGGACCTGATTTTTACGAGTTTCTTATCTCACTTAGGCACTAAAATTCCAGTTTCATTTTTGACTAAGGCTTCCAAATAGCTTTGGGCTTTTAAATCCCCTTTCAGCTACTGATGCTATAATTGACTATTTTTCCTCAGTGCTGTTCCTATGGCTGTACACTGTCATAGTTGTATTGGTTTGGGGAATTTGGGCCAATCATTTCAGAAACTGGAGCCAATAGTTACAGTTCCTAAATCCATATGTGGCTACCTGAATAAGTGTTTTGCTTTTCAAAGGCCAGAAGCACCACAACAGCTACCATTCATTTCTAAGGCAGCCGCTGGATGCCCAGTGCTTTGGCATATCACCCCAACTATTCCAAAGCTGTAAACAAAACCTGCAAAGCTTGTAGGCTTGTCGGTGGTTATCCATCACACCAAGCTCAACTGAGAGGTGCTCTAAATCCACTCTCACCCTTATTCTGTGATTGAGTTAGAGGAGGAGGGAGACAGAGAGAGAGTTTAAGGTAGTTGAAAAAAAAAAAAAAAAAAAAAAGATTAAAAAAAAAACAACACACATTTGTGATAAAGAATGTGGTGTACAGAAGATGTTGATGCTGTAGGGAGCAGCAGTGGGCTGGTCTGCCTGGGGACATCTGCTTGTATTTGTGAGGGTCAGGATGCCAGAGGCTTCCAGGCTGTAATGAGAAGGAAGTTAATATCACGCAAGCATGCAAGCTGCCTGCCATGCGCCAATGCAAACACAAACCCTCCTTTTCTTCTCTTCCCCCACCCCATCCCCATGCTTGTTTCCTATCTGACGTTCTCCTTTCCCCAGACTGCAGCTACAGCAGTTTTGTTTTCTCCAGTGATAGTCTCTCTCAACTCCTCTTTCCTGAACAATAGATCCTGAGCTTCCAGAGGCAGAGGAGAAAGGGTGGATTAGCTAGGAAAGTGGCTACAGAAACTGGGAGCAGATAAAGGACAGAATTTTCTACAATGCTAACAGAGGACAGAAAACATGTATCCCCTGCCCCTACTTTGAGCATGTTGCCCAGGGCGTGTTGCTGGAAACAAAAGGTAGCACACTGGTGGAAACCGCAGTTAACCAAGTGTATTGTTGCATATTTGTTTTCTGTAATTCATTTCAAAAGCTCAAATCCATCAACTGAAAACCATCTAGGCAACCTACACAATGCTGTTACACCTTCCTCCCTTCCACCACATGGTTTCAACTGGACTTCAGCCTCACATGAAGAACAGCCAAGCAGCAAAAACACCTTGATTCCATTCCCAAAGAGGCTGGGATTCAACCAGAAACTTGTGAGGCAAGACTGAAGGGAGCTAAGCTCTTTGCAACATACTGCTTTCCTTGCTGCCAGTGGCACTTGTCTGACAGGCACGAGCAGGCAGAGCAGGAGCTCGCCCATGCTCTGCAGCCAGGTGATTTACGCACCAGGACACAGCTGAACCCAAAGCCAGCAGCCGTCTAGCCAGGGCTTGAGGATGCTTCTCAATTACAATTCCAAGGCACAGTAGCTGGACTGCTCTAGCTAAAGCTCAGCTGCTGAGTAAACAGAAATTAACCATATATAGTTGCACCAAGCCTGGCACCATAAGGCCTTCTCCAAATGCAAGCATTTACACCCTGATGTAACAAGAAGGCAATGTTTGCACCATTCCTTCTGTTTCAGAGGTTCCTATTGTATTGCAAGTAGCTGTCGGGCCCGGGCGGGGGGGGGGGGGGGGGGGGGGGGGGGGGGGGGGGG